>NW_023195593.1:0-1797 GCF_002007445.2 Ailuropoda melanoleuca
TCCTGGGATCAAGCCCCATGTCAGGCTCCCTGCTCAGTGGGGAGCCTGCTTCTCCCTCTGCCCCTCTCCCCAACTCATCCTCATGCATGCGCACGCACTCTCTCTCCCCCACTCTCTCTATCTCTCTCAAATAAATAAATAACATCTTTTTAAAAATGCTGTTGTGGTTTATACTGTGCTTCACTAAGCAAGCAGTGATTTCCCTCAGCACCCGTGAAGCAAGGCAGGTCCACTGAGGCACAAAACAGTTTCCACATATGAAAGGCTACAACCATGATGAATTTTGCAGAGAAAGAACTTTCATCTTGGGGCTTGAAAGCCAATAATCACTAGTGTACATTTTTCTAGGTTTATGATGTGTATGTGTAAAATGTCACACTAAAGTGAAAATAGGAACTAATCTTCCTAGGGCCACTTACAAAGGTATTAGACTTAAAAATGACAGAGTTCACAAGGTGACTGCATGCTGCTTCTGTGGTCATTTTGTCTCATGTATTTTTTCAGGTAGAGGATTTGAAACCACACGGTGGTTTTGTCTAAGGCCTTCTTTTTTCTTTTCTATTTGATACAGGCTTCAGTTGTGATCTCAGTTTGCACATAGTCGGGCAAACTGGAATCAAAAGAACCACATTTGAGTAGATACGCGTTCACCCTTCCAGGAAGTGAGAGGGCCCAGCAAAGCAGCACCTCCCTGCCATCCTGCCAACCTCCAGTTGTGTGAAATGCCTCCATCGATGTAAACCTTGGTCTGGGTGAGTGCAAACGGGATTTAAAATATCCACCTCTGAGGTGCAGCAAGGACCAAATGGAATGGTGTCTGTGAAGCTCCTGGTACAATGCCTCCCACAAGGAGAGCGCCTTGTGGAGTGTGATGGCATCACCACCATCATCCTCACCCTCAAGAAGAGGAACCCAGGAGTAGAGCCATTTATCAAGAAGAACGTAGAATTACACAGAAGCCACAAAGGATTCTCCACACCTCAATTCTGGGAATTGACAGTCTTTCAGTGTTTCCCGACAGGTAGCAAACAGAACCGAAGCAGCTCTTTTGCACGCTACGCCAAGCAGCACCTCATTCACAGAGGCCAGACGTATCACCTCGTGCACAGAACATCACAGTGGGCACGACCGACCAGGGAGGGGTGCACATTCGTAGGAGGGCTGAACAGTGAAGGACAAAAGGGTAAGTGACTCACAGAAATGAATCCACTGGAAAGCACGTTGGCAGTTCCTCAAAACGTTAAATGTTACCACATGACCCAGCAATTCCACCGTAGATATATGTCCAAGAGAATCGAAAACATACCTGCTAATAGGTAGGGGGATTCTTCTGGGTGTGATGGAAATGTTCCGAAATTAGATAGTGGTGATAACTGCCCGACATAGTGAATATATTTAAAACCAATGAATTGTACCCTTTAAAATAGTAAATTGTATATTATATGAATTATATCTCAATTGGGAAAAAACGAATTCATTGACGGTGCCACAGATTACCTATATTTAAGATTAGGCAGTGTCATTTAGAGGAATGATTTTATGTTGTGCGTGGAAGGGAAAAAAGTAGATAGAATAAGAGCACCAAAAACAAGACACAAACTAGTAACAGTTGGAAAGGAAAGGGAAGGGAAGGAAAAAGAAATCTGATGGGACTACTTGCAAAAATTCTGTTACATTAAGATTATACCCACGGGGTGCCTGGGTGGCACAGCGGTTAAGCGTCTGTCTTCGGCTCAGGGCGTGATCCTGGCATTGTGGGATCGAGCCCCACGTCAGGCTCCTCTGCTATGAGCCTGC
>NW_023195594.1:0-1627 GCF_002007445.2 Ailuropoda melanoleuca
AGGAGGGAGTGACTGGCACAGTCCTCCCAAGCTCCACACGCCAGCGGCCCTCTGGGCCACAAGGCAGATAGACAGGCACTCAAGAAAGCTCCGGCAGCGCCTCCTCCATTCCCAGAGCTGACCTCAGCGCAGGTCTGTTGTGCACCCTACCAAATGCCTCAAATGCCAGAAATGTTTTGGGTTTGCATTTTTATGCTAGACATTGTATAAGAGCCCATTTAAGCAAGAGCAATACATGATGCTGCAATTTAGCTATTTCAAGGGGGGGTCACCAGCATTATGGGTCCACTTAATCTCAGGGCAGCCTCATTCCAGACTCCTCTAGCACAGGTCCGGTCTAGGCTGGGGCAGGTGAGGCGGGGAAGAGTAGAGCATTCACCCAGGTGATGGGGGCAGTCACCCAAGGAGGCCAGGTAAGCTTAAGAACCTTCCCAAAACCTGGACTATCGCAGAGGAGGTATCAGGAAAATCAAGGTCAAGCAAACCCTCATGTGTTTCCACATCACAATGGACCTGCCAAACCTGTCGCGTCCCTGTCTGACTTCCTGCCCCAGGATTCTGGAATTGGGCAGAACTCAGATGTGGGTGCTGAAGGGTAAAGGGCTGCAGAGGGGCCCTTCCAGGAGCAATGACAAGCCAGTCCCCCACTGAGAGAACTTACTGGTCTGCCCCCATGCCTCCACAAAAGGGTTGACACAGGGGAGGGGCCTACACATTCAACCCCATGTCACCTGGGTTACACTTCCTGCTCATTACAAAGTTGAGTTCCCAGACATTCAGAAACACTCCTTTCGTCTCCTTTCCCTCATCCCAGTGAATCTGAGACACTGCGCCAAGGCAGCAGGCGCATCAGCTACCAGCCATGCGGGTACAGGCAAATGGGGTGATTCAGGCGCAGCAGCTCCACACGTCGGGCAAAAAAGACATTTCCTAACCTCCACCACGATCTGCTAAGACACTTCTTAACCCCCACCCAAGACAATGTCCAGCCATGTTTTCAAAACAAAGGGAAAAAGGAGGCCCTGCCTCTATTCAGGTACACCCTGTGGAATTTGCCCTCCTCCCATCCCAGGATGTGGGAGGGGTCTTTCTGTAGCTTCTGCAATACCACATAACAAACCTCAGTGGTGGAACAGCAGGCAACACTGGCCAGAAAGGCTTGGGAGAACTGCAAAGCCACCTTCACCTGGAAAGCATGGACCGCACACAGGTCTAGCCTGCCAGCGCAGTCATGCGTGGCTTCCCCTGCACTCAGGAGTCTCCAGAAAGGGCTTGAGTGACAAGAGCACAGGATTATGGAAGTAGTGGAGAAACGTGAATGGGGGCCTCAAAATTCTGATGTTCATACAAACCCCTCATTTGCTGGAATCTGGAGGTAGTGATTTGGGAGTGGTGCCTCCAGAAGGGGAGACCCAAGACAAGCACGTATGCACAAGCCCCGCCCCCCCCACACAAAGAGAAACTAATATCCAGAAGGAGAGAAAGNTGTATGCACAAGGCCCGCCCCCCCCACACAAAGAGAAACTAATATCCAGAAGGAGAGAAAGGAAAATCACTTAGAGTTATCAAAGAAAATAGACTGCTAGACAAAGGAATGATTAGGACACCAAGGGAGGGTTTCTGGGAC
>NW_023195595.1:0-2858 GCF_002007445.2 Ailuropoda melanoleuca
CCAAAGGCAAGGGAAACAAGCAAAAGTGAAATTTTGGGACTTCATCAAGATAAAAAGCTTCTGCACAGGGGCGCGTGGGAGGCTTAGTCTTTAAGCGTCTGCCTTTGGCTCAGGGAGTGATCCCAGCGTCCTGGGATTGAGCCTCGCATTGGGCTCCCTGCTCCGCTGGGAGTCTGCTTCTTCCTCACCCACTCCCTCTGCTTGTGTTCCCTCTCTCACCGCTGTCTCTCTCTCTGTGTCAAATAAATAAACAAAATCTTTAAATAAAGCTTCTGCACAGCAAAGGAAACAGCCAACAAANGTTTCTGCACAACAAAGGAAACAGCCAACAAAATTAAAGGGCAACCCAGAGAATAGGAGAAGATATTGGCATATGACATTTCAGAAAAATGACTGTTATCCAAGCTCTATAGGACTTATCAAACTCAACACCAAAAAAACCAAAAAACCCAGTCAATAAATGGTAGGAGACATAAGAAGACACTTCTCCAAAGAAGACAAATAATGACTAACAGACACATGAAACAATGTTCAACACCATTAGCCATCCGAGAAATTAAAATCAAAACCACCATGAGATACCACATTACACCAGTTAGAATGGCAAAAATTGACAAGGCAAGAAAAAAATGGTGCAGAGGATGTGGAGAAAGGGAAACCCTCTTCCACTGTGGGTGGGAATGCATGTTGTTGCAGTCACATTGGAAAACAATATGGAGTTCCTTAAAAAGTTAAAACTGGAGGTACCCTATGACTCAGCAATTGCACTAGTAGGAATTTACAACAAACAGATACACATGTAGTGAAAAGAAGGGTCATATGCACCCCAATGTTCCTAGCAGCAATGTCCACAATAGCCAAACTGTGGAAGGAGCTGAGATGCCCTTCAACAGAAGGATGGATAAAGAAGATATGGTCCGTACACACAATGGAGTATTACTCAGCCATCAGAAAAGATGAATACCCACCATTTGCATCAACATGAATGAAACCCGAGGGGATTATGCTAAATGAACTAAATCAGCAGAAAAAGACAATTATCACTTGGTTTTACTAACATGTGGAATATAAGGAATAGTATGGAGGACTTTAGGAGAAAGAAGGGGAAAATGAAGGGGGAAATCAGAAGGGGGAGATGAACCATGAGAGATGATGGACTCCAACAAACAAACTGAGGGTTTTAGAGGGGATGCGGGTGGGGGGATGGGCAGGCCTGGTGAAGTTTATTAAGGAGGGCACAAATTGGGAGGAGTTAAGATGGCAGAGGAATAGGTGTCCCCTTTTTCAGCTGGTCCCCTGAGTCGAGCTGGATATGCACCAGACCATAATGACAACCCACAGAATCAGCCTGAGACAAGGAAGATACATCTGGACCTCTAGAAATGAACATCTCCAGCACTGAGTATTGAGGTACAAAGAGGGGAGCTGTGAATCCGCACACAGATATCGGAAGATACATGGAAGGGGGAGGGAGCCTCCGCGCTAAGGCGCCGGGAAGCGGTANGGAGCTGATGAATTGGGCGCCGGGAAGCAATAGCCACCTACACTGGGGAGCAGGCCAGACTTGCGGACCTACACATACGAGAGAGCCGACTGAAACCATGAGCCTGGGAATGCCCGCGTGACCAGACTGAAAACGAGCGCTCCAGAGTGCGCGTGAAACACTGAAAGAGGGAGCTCAGGAGCACGCACAGAAACTGGGGCAGCAGGTGGTTTTAGACATGCAAAGAACAGAGACATGCCAGCCCTGGAAGTGAGGGCTGGGACATTGGCTGTGGGGTGCAGAACCCAGGACGCTGCAGGGTTTTCAGCAGCACCGACAGAAACAGAGTTAAAGAGGCCAGAAGTGCTCAGTGGAGAGCAGACTGCGATCTCTCTGCTCTGAGACAGAGGCTGGGATTTGGCCTCTGCTGCTCTGACTCTCAGAAGAGGCACAGCAAACAATCAGGGAAAGCCACTAGAGAACAAAAGCCTGGAAAGACCAGCTCACAGTGTGCCCATCCCCATCCCCCCTCACAGGGGACAGGGAGACTCTACCCAAACAGGGTTGCCTGAATATCTGCGCTGCAGGCCCCTTCCCCAGAAGTCAGGCTGAAAATTCAAGAAGCCCAAATCCCTAAGGTCCCTATAAAACAAGGGCACACTGCCTGGGTCCAGGTCAATAATTTGGGCTCTGGACAACCCCGCAACCTCTACTCATCAGAATGACAAGAAGGAGAAATCCCCCCCAGCAAAGAAAGGATAATGAGTCTGTGGCCTCTGCCACAGAACTAATGGATATGGATATAACCAAATTATCAGAAATGGAATTCAGAATAACAGTGGTCAACATGATGTGTAGACTCGAAAAAAGTATCAACAAAAATGTTAATGAGAATATAGAATCTCTAAGGGTGGAAATGAGAGTGAATCTGTCAGACATTAAAAATTCTATGGTGGGGACGGCACGTATTACATAGTGCACTGGGTGTTATAAGCATTTAAGGAGTCATCGAACTTTACATCAAAAACAAGGGATGTACTGTGGGGACCAACATAATATAATAAAAAATATTAAAAAAAATAAAAATGCTATGAATCAAATGCATTCAAAACTAGATACTCTGAGGGCCAGGGTACATGAGGCAGAATTAGTGAATTGGAGGATGGGATGGTAGAAGAGAAAGATAAGACAGAAACTTGGCTCAAAAAATCCAATCTCAGGAATATAGGTTACAGGAGATTACTGACTCACTGAACAATTCCAATGTCAGAATCATGGAAATCCCTGAGGGGGTGGAGAAAGAGAGAGGTCTAGAAGAGATATTTGAACAAATTGTAGCTGTAAACTTCCCTAATCTAGCAAAGGAAACAAGCAT
>NW_023195596.1:0-1598 GCF_002007445.2 Ailuropoda melanoleuca
AGGTAACTATACTAAAAAGTGATTACCATTGAGATTCTGTTCCAGGTAACTGGTAGAGGTTGGAAAGACCTCTATGCTTTTGCAGGAGTGTCTTGTGGGACCCTCAGTCACAAGTATTCACTCTCAGATCGTTACTGAGCAGGAATTCCCGCTCTTGACTGAGTCATCCTTTGATCATAGGATCGAAAAGAGTTTAGAGCATAATAAAGAAATTAATGACAGAGTGAATACATTTATTGTTCCTTCACTCACAATATAACATTTATGACAACATTTTAAAAAGAAGAGATATTAAGTTTAGGATAATAGAAGAGGTAATATTTGTAGGCAGCACTGGAAATTTTCAAATAGAAACAGTAAATCATCCAATTAAATAATATAAACTCTGCCATCAACTTCTTCAGTCCAATGAATAAAACCCTCTGAACATGGACACCAAATGTCCTACACTTGAGTAGATGAGTAGATGTTCATCATCAAAGACACATATTCTGCAATAAAATATGCTGTGATAGAAAATGTTACTTCATCATATTTCAGGTCTTCTCTGATACTGAGCTCACATTAAGTCAATTCATTTATGCAAATTTGTCTTTCTGTAGATTACACTTGCATTGCGCTTTTCATAAGCAATTTTTGCCTTATTCTTCTGGGCCGGGGATACCGTGGCTGCTGAGCTGATAAGAGAACAAGAGCCTCTTGAGGATCATGAAGCCCCATGACTACCTACAAAACGAACTCGTAGGCTGAAGTCTCTATTATCTGGGAGGGCATTTAAGGTAGTAACGCAGAAAGGAATGGCAGACACAGAGTGAAAAAGTGTGATCTCAGAATTTCCTCTACAATAATATTATAAAAATGGCCTCAGTTGCCAAGTGTAGCTTACTTCATAAAACTAGGACAGTCCATCACCCTATGAGGCAAACATGAATCTCGAAATTGTTTCTGATTCAAGGCTGGAACTTTGGAAATTAAGAAGAAAAAAACAGGAAAAATTGGTGGCTATTGGAAGGAGCAGAAAATTTAATAAAACAGATGAACTTTAGAAAAATTGAAACTCTAGGAGATACAAAGAGGAATTAAGTTCTTCTTTCATGATCTGATTAAAGTATCACAATTTCTGGCTATTAAGCATTAAGGCTGCAATCACAGGTACTTCTTAAAAAATGGCCCTTTAATGACTTCCCCCTGAAAAATACATTTAAAGCCCCCTTTATGTCTTTGTTCCTCAGGCTGTAGATGAAGGGGTTCAGCATGGGTGTGACCACNGTGACCACCGTGTACATCACCGAGGCCACTGCACTTGCGTGGGAGCTCTGGGGAGCAGCAGAGCTAAGGTACACTCCTAGGCTGGTGCAATAAAATAAAGAGACAACCAAAAGATGAGATACACAGGTGGAAAATGCTTTGTACTTCCCTTCAGTGGATGAGATCCGAAGTATGGAGGAAGCTATCCTAAAGTAAGACCAAAGAATCCCAGCAAGAGGACCACCACCCAGCAGGATAGCTGCAAAATACATCACCACATTATTCAGAAAGGTATCAGAACATGCAAGTTGGATCATCTGATTGAGTTCACAAAAAAAGTGGGGAATTTC
>NW_023195597.1:0-644 GCF_002007445.2 Ailuropoda melanoleuca
TTCCTAAATCCAACGACTGGCATCCTTATAAGGAAAGAAGGATTTGGAGACACACAGAGGGGAAAAGGCCATGTGAAGACAGAAACAGAAAGCACAACTGACGAAGGAACAGAAGGCAAGCTGAGGGCAAAGCAGAAGCTGACACCCCACAATCCCCTCCCCCCAAGATGCGATATATGTGACATTCCTCAGGCACTCCTGGCTGCCCTAAAGCTAAGGAAAGGAAAAACAAATAGTTAACTTAGACCACAATCCTACAAGACGTGAGTCTCCCTCAGTTTACCAATGTCTTAGCGATCTACAAGAACAAAGCATTTCTATCAATAACCTAGCTTCCAGAGGGAATGTAGCTGCAATTAAACGTCCGAAGAACCTGCAGCCCATTGACAGATGGGCCCATTGAAGCAGGGGGCAGAATGTAATGTTCCTCCAGGAAGTTCCCACCTATCTTCATGTTAATGACCTGCTAGAGGCAAAAACAACCTGAACTTGACAATGGCAAGGCCTCNTGAGTGTTCTCTAACAAATGAAAATCCTTTTGAAACCTCCCTTTTCCTTATCTACCCCAACCCTATAGTATATAATCAGCCACCCCTCACAACCCCAGGGCAGCAGCTCTTTTCTGCCCACAGGTCCTGCCCAAC
>NW_023195598.1:0-361 GCF_002007445.2 Ailuropoda melanoleuca
GCAGAAGCAGATGCTTAATGACTGAGAGACCCAGGTGCCCCATTTTTAAAGTTTTTTTATATCATTTATTTATCTTCTAATCGTTACTACCTTCCTTCCTTCACGGTGTTTAGGCTTAAGTCCTTGTATTTTCTCTAGCTCCTTCTGGTGTAAGGTTAGGTTGTTTATTTCAGATTTTTCTTGCTTCTTGCGGTCTCCCTGTATGCTGTGTATTTCTGTCTTAGGACCACCTTTGCTGCAGAGAAATTAAGTGAAGGTGAGAAAAGTTTTATACTCCTCTGTGAGCGAGTGTGTGTGCATGTGTGTGATTTTCAGACTCCACATCCATACAACAACGGGAAGGGGTTCCACTGCTTTCCCA
>NW_023195598.1:508-872 GCF_002007445.2 Ailuropoda melanoleuca
GTTGAGCTGGGAGGTCCTGTGATGCACACTGAGTGCAGCTGGGATTCCTGTGAAGGTTCAGCTGATGGGCATCAGGATATTTGTAATTCATTGGCATTTAGGGACAGAACTAAACAATGTGAGTGAGTCTGTATTTTGTGGTTTTTACTCTATCTGCTTTCCCATTAGAAAAATTTTCTAAATCAGAAACTGAAGAGGTAAGCACAGGATCATGTGTGCAGAGGGGGTCCCTGTGGGAAACTGCTCTATGGAGAGGAAGCCCCAGACCCTGACAGGAAACCTGCCTACAACCTCCATCTGCAGCTGCTCCTGGGGCTTAAGGACAGAATTGGTGACTAGTGTGCCCCCCCTGCTGGTCCAGATC
>NW_023195599.1:0-866 GCF_002007445.2 Ailuropoda melanoleuca
TGCCTCCAGACCTGCAGGGACTCCAAAGACGACCACAGAGAGCCATTTGAAGTATTTCACATGGTCAATGGAATTGTACATGAGTACTTTGTTATTATTTAGTGACCTGCTTGCCTTTTGCTACTCAGAAATTATCAAAGTTATATATTAACATGTAAATCAAATTAATATTATAATAACAGACTCTTTAAACAAAAGAAAATTCAAAGAGTCTTGGGATGAATAAAGTTGGAAAATCTAGACAAGAATATGTGACCTTAGGAAATTCCCCTGAAAGTCAGTAAATTGTTATTTTTAATTCAGTGCTCAATTATTGACTTCTAAAATTTGTTTGCTTTTATAAACATCATCTCATTAGATTCTAAATAATCCCATTATTCCCAATTTTACAGGTTAAAAAAAACCTGGAGGTGACACAGCTCAAGGTCATACCCTTAAGAAATCACAGAACTGGAACTCAACATTCATCCCTCACCCCAAAATGATCCCTGAAATTAATTTCTTCAATGACGGTAAGAGAAGTTAGGTAAGGAGAAAAAGAACCCAAGAAAAAGCCCACAGTGGAGGGTGTGCAAATGAGGAAGAGGTGAAGAATGCAAGAGACTGAGGACCATAAACCTTGTTCCACACAGGTCCTACTGGAAGAATCACATAGCTATTAAGATAGCACAGAATCCACTGTTCTCACCAAGTCTTGCCCTCTCACCTTGACCCAGATTCCCCAAGAAGACAGAGTTCTTGCCAAAGGCTGAAATTGCTTATTTATTTTCCAAGGAAATTTTCCATGTGGTTTGCATTGCTCTCCAAGATGGGAGACTTTGGCCATGAAATAGGCTGTCCACTCAGATTAAGAGAGATGCCCACAA
>NW_023195600.1:0-609 GCF_002007445.2 Ailuropoda melanoleuca
GAAATTCTGTACACCAGTCATCTTCCTTTGTTCCCCCACTCAGGCCCCCTGCAGAAAATGAAGGTCAACTCATGAGAAAAAAAGGGGGCTCGAGGTTTCTGAAGGATCCAACAGATGCCTAGGCAGTGAACAGAGTAGTTAAACACACAGATTTGGAGTGAGACAGATGCCAGTTTGGATATACATTTACTGGCTGTGTGAACCTGAACAAGCTACAACCTCTCTGGTCTTCAGTTTTCATGTCTGTTAAATGGGAACACTAGTACCACCTGCCTTACAGGGTTGTTGCAGAGAAGAATGATGATACAAAACAAAGGACCTAGTCCAGTGAGCCCTATAGAGGACTTCCATTATGGCCTATAACCTTACATGGAAATACAGGTCAGCTAAACAAAACTAATGCATTCAGAGAATGGAAGACACAAACCCTCCTTACCCCAGTGTCTTCTCCCTATCCTGAACCATGGGACACCTGAANTGGGACACCTGAAGGCTATTCTGGGGAAGAATTAGAAATCAAGCGACCAATTACATGGGAAGAAGGTAGAAAGGAATAGGAACTGATTTTTGTGGGGATTTGACATCCAGAGGGCAGGACTAGAAAAAGCC
>NW_023195601.1:0-618 GCF_002007445.2 Ailuropoda melanoleuca
GAAATTCTGTACACCAGTCATCTTCCTTTGTTCCCCCACTCAGGCCCCCTGCAGAAAATGAAGGTCAACTCGTGAGAAAAAAAGGGGGCTCGAGGTTTCTGAAGGATCCAACAGATGCCTAGGCAGTGCACAGAGTAGTTAAACACACAGATTTGGAGTGAGACAGATGCCAGTTTGGATATACATTTACTGGCTGTGTGAACCTGAACAAGCTACAACCTCTCTGGTCTTCAGTTTTCATGTCTGTTAAATGGGAACACTAGTACCACCTGCCTTACAGGGTTGTTGCAGAGAAGAATGATGATACAAAACAAAGGACCTAGTCCAGTGAGCCCTATAGAGGACTTCCATTATGGCCTATAACCTTACATGGAAATACAGGTCAGCTAAACAAAACTAATGCATTCAGAGAATGGAAGACACAAACCCTCCTTACCCCAGTGTCTTCTCCCTATCCTGAACCATGGGACACCTGAAGGCTATNAGGGACACCTGAAGGCTATTCTGGGGAAGAATTAGAAATCAAGCGACCAATTACATGGGAAGGAGAAGGTAGAAAGGAATAGGAACTGATTTTTGTGGGGATTTGACATCCAGAGGGCAGGACTAGAAAAAGCC
>NW_023195602.1:0-800 GCF_002007445.2 Ailuropoda melanoleuca
TGCAATGTGGGCTATAGATGTAATAATGAACATAATTATTTTGGTATTGATGTGATGATTATCCTGAAAAAATTATGGGAATTGCATCCCCATTTCTACTCCTTGATTTTTTTATTAAGGCAAGTTGTCTTTTCTTTAGTGCAAGACTCATGTTCTGAGAAGAACTGACTTCAACTAGCTATGAACCACACAGAAGAGTGACAAATTGCAATGGCAAGACCACATTTGTACTTTTTTTTTAAAGATTTACTTACTCATTTGAGAGAGAAAGAGGGAGAGAGAGAGGACAATCAGAAGGGGCAGAGGGAAAGGGAGAGAGAATCCCAAGCAGATTCCCCACCAAGCAGGGAGCCTGATGTGGGGCTTGATCTCATGACCCCGAGATCGTGACCTCAGCTGAAACCAAGAGTTGGACGTTTAATGGGCTATGCCACCCAGGTGGGGTACTTCTTAATACAGAAGCTTGTTATGAGATTTTGTAAAACATAATCTGTTTCNTGTTTCCGGACAATTCAAGCATTGTTAACACTGAAAACCATAGGCTGCCCCTAATAAGAATTTATTATATGGAACAGTGGGCTCTTACAGAACATTGTCCTCTCTAGGTGCTATGATTGGTACAGGCTTACTGTGAAGATATCTGAGGGGCAGCAATAGCTAGCTAGCAGACGTGGACATTGTGATACACTTTAAGGATATAGAAAGAATAGGTGAAGTCCTGAAAGGTACGTTGTTAACTGACTCCATTGTTACCCGCATGTGAAAACTGAAACAATTAATTGAGGCAATGATCCAGAAAA
>NW_023195603.1:0-1159 GCF_002007445.2 Ailuropoda melanoleuca
TATATATATATGTTTATATAATATATATGACATGTATATATGTATGTATAATATATATGATATATGTATGTGCATATGTATAACGTGAGATTATTATAATGTGAGATATATATCTCACATATGGGATATTATTCAGCCATAAAAGAAAAGAATGAGGTCTTGCCATTTTCAACAATGTGGATGGACCTAGAGAGGATATTATGCTAAGTGAAGTAAGTCAGACAGGGGCGCCTGGGTGGCTCAGTTGGTTAAGCGTCTGCCTCCGGCTCAGGTCATGACCCCTGGGTCCTGGGATCCTGCCCCATGTTGGGCTCCCTGCTCAGCAGGGAGCCCGCTTCTCCCTCTCCCTCTGCCTGCCTCTCTGCCTACTTGTGCTCTCCCTCTCTCTCTCTCTCTCTGTTAAATAAATAAAATCTTCAAAAAAGAAATGTCAGACAGAGAAAGACAAATATATCATTTCACTTGTATGTGGAAACTAAAAAAGCAACCAACCAACCAACCAAAACGAGACTTACAATATAGACACCAAACTCATGGTTGCCAGAGGGGCAGAAGGTGGGAAATGGGCAAAATGAAGGGAATTAAGAGGTACAAGCTTAACAGTTATAAAATAAATCATGGGGATGAAAAGTATAGCGTAGGGAATGTAGTCAGTAATAGTGTATGGTGACAGGTGGTGACTACACTTACTGTGGTGAGCATTATATAACATCTAGAATTGTTGAATTACTGTGTTGTACACATGAAACTAATACAACGTTGTATGTCAACCGTACTTCAATAATAAGTTCTTTTTCAAAAGAACGCCATTTCTCTGGGGAGAGACCAATGTGACTTTAATCAGCCAGATACATCGATGTGAGTGAATTTCTTTCCTCTTAGGATCAGTCATCTCACTGGGGCCAGGGCTGGACTGGTCCTTTAAGCTTTCAGGTTCTCCCAAGCAGCACAGGCTTGAATGGGGCGGGGTGCAGGGTGCAGGGCAGGTTCATTGGTGGTGGTATGGTGGTGGTGAGCCCACCCTGGAAACACNGTGGTGGTGGTGAGCCCACCCTGGAAACACATACCAGGTTTTGGGAACATTCTGGTCGTTTTTTGTGGGGTGAAGCAGCTCAGTTCAGGGAGAGGAGTCCAGCTTTGGAGCCGGGGGGCCTTGGGG
>NW_023195604.1:0-555 GCF_002007445.2 Ailuropoda melanoleuca
CAGGAGGCGGGGCGGCCCGGGCCCCCGGGCCCTAGACCTCCGCAGGACCACGCCGGCCACCCGGCCGCCGAGCCGCCCGGCCCTGGCCACGACCCGCCCGCCCACGGCGCGGCTGGTGACCTATTGCACAGAAACTCGCCAAATGGGCCCTTTCCGTTGGGCTTGAGAAAAAAAAAAAGAAACAACAGAAAACCCGATTTGAGTGCGGCCGACCTGTTGCCTCACGTTGGCCAGAGCCCGGGAAGCAGCAAGGAAAAATTCTGCAGCAGGGACTTGACTGGCCCCGATCCGCAAGGTAGGAGGCCAGAGGCTGGACCCGTGGGCTGGCGGCGGCGCTTGCCATGATATCTCGATGACAGGGGGAACTGTGGACGGGATCCCAGGAAGCCAACCCCTGAGCTGCTCAGGCGGGGAGCCGCAGGAGTCNCAGGAGTCCCGGAATCCCTGGTCCTCATTCCCAGACAGGAGTGAGGGGCGGCGGCCGCCAGGGCATCTCAGAGGGTCAGCCCATCCCCGCCTGGCTTTCCCCAGAGGCCCTGGTGCTGCCACCTGAGC
>NW_023195606.1:0-541 GCF_002007445.2 Ailuropoda melanoleuca
CACTGTGGCACAGCACGTCCTTTGCTTCTTCACCTTACACAGTCCTCAGATAACCCCGCGAGAGAGGTCTCGTCGCTCTCTCGAAGGCGCGTCAGACCTTGTACATTGTTCACCTGTAAATGCAGACGTGTGTGTGTCTGTACGCCTGCACACGCACATACGCTTCTGCAGTTTCCACGCAGTGCCTTCCACAGACTCAGTGCTCCTTCTAAGTCAGTGTGATATTGAAAAGACAGAGAACTGCAGCCCTGGTGTCAGACAGACGTGATCTGCATCCCAGCTCAGCCCCTTTCTAGCTGTGGGACCTCATACACAGCCATGCTGGACGGCCATGTGTGTCACTGGCCTGTCACCTGCGTGGAAGAAGAGGCCAGCAGGACCGCTGCCAGGTGNACTGCCAGGTGAGCGAGGGCTTGGAAATGCAGCGCGTGCTCAGCTGTGGGGCCGTCACGGGCTTCCAGGCAGCACGTGGTCAGCACAGCTGCCCTGCCCACGATCACTGAAGGAGTAGATGGAACCACACTGCCCAGGCCCACTCGTG
>NW_023195607.1:0-838 GCF_002007445.2 Ailuropoda melanoleuca
GGGCATGTTGCCACTTCCTTGATGGGGCCAGTCTTCCTCCCTGGGAATGGTTCTCCTTGGCTCCCATCTCCATTCTCTGGGCTCTTGGTTTTACCCAGAGTCATCTTTTCTTTTATGCAGTGGATAGCCTCTGTTTTCAGCTGAGTAGTTTTCTCAATCTGCTTCCTTTGTGGAACAGAGGTGTCTTTTCATTTTATACAGTGTGTCTAGCTATCTGCTTCTGTAGTACAATTCTCTTAAAAACTTTGGTGTTTGCATGACTTTTGGGGGGCTTCATTCCACTAGAGAAAAGTCACACTCACAGTTATTTTCCAGAGAAGCTCCTCTCTGGTTTGCTGTGACACAGCGTGGTATGGACGAAGCCTTCAAGATTCCAGATTCCTTTTTATTTAGACGAAAAATTTTACAGTATTTTATCCTTAAGATTCTTAAAGGTCCTTCCCTCCTCCCCTCTTTTTAAAGAGGGTCCACTAGGTATATCCTTCAGATTCTTAGAATCTCCTAGGCAAACCCTTAAATCTTACTGAGTCTTAATAAAGTCTTACAGAAAAACAACTTTAAGATCTTCACCCTGAGACCATTTTCTTTCTTTTTCTTTCTTTTTTTTTTTTTTACTTGGAGATTATTTCACCATCCAGAGATGCTGGGACTAAGAAACATTTTTGTTTTAGAATCAACAAGTCCTGGTTTCTTTATATTCCCTCTGAATTCNCAAGTCCTGGTTTCTTTATATTCCCTCTGAATTCTGCATGAGACTTAACATTTTCTTATTTGATCTCATCCCTCTCCATCAGTATTTTATCACATAGAGTCAAAAGAAACCAGTTGCTACTTTTGA
>NW_023195608.1:0-383 GCF_002007445.2 Ailuropoda melanoleuca
AGAACTCAGCCTAGATCACTAGAAACAGGCTAACTGTGTCCTCACACCACCCACCCTGGGGACACCAAGAATTGTGAATGTCACCAGTTCTCAGGATTTTTTAATGCTTCCCCATCTCTGTGGGGAACCACAAGCAAATCACCTGGGGTGTTCCCAGAAGAAATCGGCATCAGAGGCAGAGGCCAGCGTGCTGGGTCTCCATCATGCAGACAGCATGCAGATGCTGTGGTCCCTCCTCTGCCTTCTGGCAGCTCCCCTGGGGAAGAGTCTGGGGGCTCTGGGATAGACAGGGGCCTTTTCCTGGGATGGGATTGACTCACCATGACTCTCTTTGTCCCTAGGTGTCCTGTCTCAACTTACACTTCAGGAGTCAGGCCCAGGAC
>NW_023195608.1:405-564 GCF_002007445.2 Ailuropoda melanoleuca
AGACCCTCTCTCTCAGCTGTGTTGTCTCCGGAGGCTCTGTCACCAGCAGTTACTATTGGAACTGGATCTGCCAGCGCCCTGGGAGAGGATTGGAGTGGATGGGGTACTGGACAGGTAGCACAAGCTGCAACCTGACTTTCCAGGGCCACATCTCCATCA
>NW_023195609.1:0-1220 GCF_002007445.2 Ailuropoda melanoleuca
GGTGCCCATCTTGGAAAAGGCCACCATGGGAGCAAGCTACATAAATTATTTACTATCACAGTGATATCCCTGGTCTATGATCTTTTTGATTTCTTCACCCTCTTCACACTAGTTCCTGCTGCCTTCATGTTCTGGGCTCAGCAATACGTATAATTTGCTATAACAGTATGATTAGTAATTAAAATTTCTGATAACGACACTTCCTACTGCTTCTTTTTCTTCTTACCTCTACTTGCTTCTACCCGATTTTCAAACGTCTGTCTTTAATTGAATTATCTACATTTGTCTTTGGCTCTTCTCTCTAGCATAAATTAATGCTGTGCGATAATATAAAAATCTCCTAACAGCAAAGGACTTTAAGACCATTTTTGTCAGGTGAGAGAAGTTAAGTCTAAAAATTTAAAAACCTACATATAAATTTTCCTTTATTTCTAATTAATTGCTCTTCTGTTCTCCCATAGCAAGTTATACATACCTCTGTTAGAGAACTTACTATGTTGTATTAGCCTGTTGTTTACAATTTTCCCTCTCTTCCTGCATGGCACTATCCCCCAGGTCAGAAAGACAGACATAATTCTGGATAGTAATACATTAAATGGAAATTTATTTTGTTCAAGAAAAAGGTCATCCTTAAGCATGCCATAGAAGTGCTGTGTGTGTGTAATGAAACGTATATATATGTCCCAGTGGAAATGTTTCGTAAGCTACAGCAACTTACAGGTTGTTGTGTTATTTAGCATCACTATAAAAGTTGGGACTCTCAGGTAAAAAGAGGCCCCGTTCACACATGGAATTTATTAATGACTTGCATAGTCAGATTGAGTTGCCATAGCAAAATACCATAGTGGGGGTGGCTGAAACAACAGAAATTTATTTTTTCTCAATTCTGGAGATTAGACAGTACATTATCAAGGTGATGGCAAATTGGTTTCTAGTGAGAGAGATCTCCTCCTGGTTTATAAAGGGTTGCCTTCTTCATTGTGCCATCACGTGACTTTTCTTCTGTCTGCACATGGAGAGAGAGCTCTCTGGAATCTCTTTTTATAAGGACACTAATCCCATTGGATCAGTGCCCTGCCCTTGATCTTCTTATAGGCCCTATCTCCTTAATTACCTTCTGATAAGCTCAATCTCCAAATACAGTCACATTGGGGGTTAGAACTTTAACCTATGAACTGGGACACAATTTAGTTCAGTTGATATCCTTTGGTTTTAAAAAA
>NW_023195610.1:0-563 GCF_002007445.2 Ailuropoda melanoleuca
CATTCAAGAAGAACATGATTTGGGGGGATTTGGGGAAAATGATATGGACTGAAATGCATTTCCCCCAAATTTGTATGTTGAAGCCTTAGTCCTCAAAATGATGATATTTAGAGACAGGGCTTGAAGTAGGTAAAGTTAAATGAGTTCATAAGGGCAAGTTCCTAATTTGATAGGACTGATGACCTTACAAGTAGAGGAAGAAAAAGATCTCCTTCTCTCTCTCTCTCTGTTGCTCTCTCTCCACATGCACACTAAGGAAGGCCATGTGACAACATAGTGAGAAGGCAAGTCTGCAAGCCAGGAAGAGCATCGTCAGAAGTCACCTACTGTACTGGCCCCTTGATTTTAGACTTCTAGTCTCCAGAACTCTATGAGAACATAAATTTTGGTTGTTTTAGTCACCCAGTCAATAGTGTTTGTGTGGCNAGTGTTTGTGTGGCACTCTGAACTAATGCATATTAGTGTAATATTTTCAAAACTATCAAGCCACTAAACTATGTAGATAAACTGTTTGATAATTCTGAGTAATTTGCTTATTTACTACCCTACTTATGGCATATATT
>NW_023195611.1:0-1068 GCF_002007445.2 Ailuropoda melanoleuca
CATGATCAAATAGTTGAAAATAAAAGATGAGGAGAAAAATTTAAGAAAGGCCAGAGTTTTTAAAAGGATAGTTTTTCCTTAGAAAAAAAGTAGCATTAACTGGCTAGGGAAAGGTAGTCTTTAATAAAGAATGTTGAGAATAATGGATATTCACATGCAAAAGAATGAAATTGGACCCTTATTTCACACCATTTACAAAAATTAACTCAAAATGGATTAAAGATTTAAATGTAAGACCTGAAACTGTAAAGCTCATCGAAGAAAACAAGGAAAACAATCCTTAACATTGATCTTTGCAATGACTTCTGGGATATGTCACCAAAGGCACAAGTGACAAAAAAACAAGTGGGACTATATCAAACTAAAAACTTCCACGCAGCAAGGCAAAAATAAAAACAAAGTAACAAATGAAAGTCAGCCTATGGAATGGAGAAAATATTTGTAAATCATATTTCTGATAAGGGGTTAATATCCAAAATATTTAAGGAACTCCTACAATTCAGTAGCAAGAAAACTAATAATGAGATTAAAGAATGGGCAAAGAATTTAAATAGACTTAGCTCCAAAGAAGACATAAAAATGGCCAACAGTACATGAAAAGATGCCTAACAGCACTAGTCATTAGAGAAATGTAAGTCAAAACCACAGGGAGATATCACCTCACCTCAGTTAGAATACTCATCATCAAAAAGACAAAACATAATAAATACTAGGAAAGGTATGGAGGAAAGGAAAAGTTTGTGCATTGTTGGCAGAATTGTAAAGTGGTAAAGCCACTACAGAAGACATTATGAAGGATCCTCAAACCATGAAAAATAGAACTACCGTGTGATCCACCAATTCCATTTGGGGAATATATCCAAAGGAAATGAAAACACTGACTTGAAAAGATATCTGCACCCTCAATGTTCATAGGAGCATTATTTATAATAGCTAAGATACAGAACTAAGTGTCCATAAAACAATCAATGGATTTAAAAATAGTGGTATACATGTACAATGGGATATTACTCAGCCAGAAAGAAGGAGGAAATTTTGTCATTTGCAACAGCATGGATGGACCTTGAG
>NW_023195612.1:0-1386 GCF_002007445.2 Ailuropoda melanoleuca
TGGGGCCTGAAAGAACAGACTGACAGAATCCTAATGAATATTTTGAATTATTAAAGTGAAAAAAATTTTTTAAAAAGTGAAAATGAGTCATTCTGGTTGTTTTGTTTATTTGTCTGAAAATGCCTTTTTTAAAACCTTGTTGGGAAAAATGGCAAATGTAGTCGTATATATTTAAAATAAACAACATGATGATTTGATTTATGTATACATCGTGGGATGATTATGAAGATCAGGATAATTAACACATCCATCCACATAGTTAACTTTTTTCTGTTGTGTTCTTGCAACTATGCTCAAGATCTAGTCTCAGCAAATTTTCAGCAAACAATACCGTATTACTAATCACAGGCCCCATGCTGTACCTTCGCTCTTCAAAACTCTTTCTTCTTATAGCTGAAATTTTGTATCCTTTGATCTACATCTCCCCATTTCTCCCTGCCCCAGCCCTGGGAAACCATCACTCTACTCTCCGTTTTTATGAAATCAGCGGTTTTTGTTTTTTGTTTTTTATCTTTGTCTGTCTGTCTTGCTTATTTCACTTAGCATAATATCCCCTAGGTTCATTTATGTTGTTGCAAATGGCAAGATTTCCTTCTTTTTAATAGCTAAATAATATTCCATTATATAAATATCCCACATTCTGTATTTTAATATGATGAAAAATCCATGTGTGTGTTTATCAGGGTCTAAAGCACTAATATATCTTTGAATTTTTCTGACTTTCGCCTTCATGAAGCTTAAAGGAACGTTTTGGTGCCAGGGTCTGCTGCATTTTTTCTGTTTATTTACTTTATATTTATATCTTTCATAGTTACCAAAACAGTGAATAATGGGATCATGTAGGATATTATCATTTAAAAAAATAAAATGTGAAATGATTAGAAGTTATCGAGACAAGTATTCTTCTATGACTGATAAATTGGTCCTGAAGGAAATTGTTAAAGAATTTTAAAGAATAAGAGCATAATTGGAAAAAGGATGTGATATTGACAGGCAGATTGGTAGGGTCATTATTAAGAGCATAGCTCTGGAATCACACTGCCTGGGTTTAAGTCTTGGGTCTACTGTTAAGAGTTGTAAATTACTGAACTTCTCTGTGCCTCAGTTTCCTCATCTGTAATCTGAGCTTAGTAATAGTGCCCACCTTTTAGGATTGTTGTCCGACTAAGTGAGGTGGAACATGTTGAGTGCTTGCAACAATGCCTGGCTGGCATATGGTAAGCACTCGTTAGATCACAGTGATTGGTATCTGCTAATGTGAGTCTAAAATTTGAAAGGATGGTGCTCATTTGAATATATAGATTGTATTGTGTCTAAGAATCAGATTCATTTCTTAATAATTACAGTAGAGAAGAATTACTTATGCTGTGTTTATTTATAGCTCCT
>NW_023195613.1:0-517 GCF_002007445.2 Ailuropoda melanoleuca
CTCAAGGAGCTGACATTGCCCCAGGAAAAGGGGAGGTCAGGATCCCGGCCCCAGGCCCTAAGAGCCTCCCTTGGGGAGCTCCGCGTATGCTGGACACCATGCCAGACACTCAGCTTCCAAGGTGAGAATGCCTAACCTCTGTCTTCCAAGAGTCACTGACCGGTGAGAAGATGGCCCCCCAACCCAGGTCGGTTCCCATGGATCGCCCCCAGGCAGGGCCAGGTGCTTCCCTGGCCACAGCGTTGGCTCCAACGTGAGCCCACTCCGTGGCCTCGGAAGGAGCCTTCTCTGTCTGGGGCTCAGTGTCCCCATACGTGAAGTGGGGCTCTAAGTGCCAGAGAGTGGGCCAATTCAGAGCANGTTCAGAGCAGAGGTTGCACAACCAGACCACCAGGTTCAGATCTGGGGTCTGACGCCCCTCCTCAACTGACCTTGGCGGGGTTACCAAATCCCTCTGTGCCTCAGTTTCCCCATCTGCAATCAGCATCATAGGAGCACCATCTGCCTCAGTACTTAA
>NW_023195614.1:0-1637 GCF_002007445.2 Ailuropoda melanoleuca
GAAAGGATATAATTTTCTTTGGAATATTAAATGCAAACATCTTGGCACTTTGTTAAACAGAAAATGATTCCATGAGGCGAGGGTCCTGTCTAATTAATCCTTGTGTTTATGGCCTAGTATAGTGTGTGGCACATATTAGGTATGCAAATGTGTTGAATTAGATTATCCTTTCTCCCACATAATTTTCTCTTTGCTCCTACCAGGGTTTACAGTTCATACCTCCATTAAAATATCATCATACTTGTTGCATTAGGAGTAAGTTTGATTACTAGTAAAAAGAACTCTTCACTAACAGTCGTTTCAACTATTACTTCAAAGCTTGGCATCCAAGATTGATGGAGCAATCAAGGATATGATCAAGGAACCAGCTCCTCCTATCTTACTTATCCCCCTTAGTGTAGGGCTTTTTATTCTCATGGCTGAGAAATGGCCACTGACCTTCCAGATGGTATATCTACATTCTAGGGAGGAGAAAGAGCAACGTTAGAGGACAAAGAGTAAACAGTAAGATCCTCAAAAAGCCTTGCCTTATTGTCTGGGAATGAAAGCCCTCCCTAGGGACTCTCACTTATATCTCATTACACAGAACTGTGACACATGGCCACCTAGAGCTGCCAAAATGAATAAGAATTGGAGTTTTTGGCTTTTTAGCCTCTAGCATGGGAAGCCAAGGGCAAAGAGATAGAAGTAGTTATTTATGGAGTCAACCTATAGGTCTGTCCTACAGGTTTTTTTGCTGCTTTATGTAAGTTTATTTTTCCTGGAATATTGTGAGCCTATAGAGAACAGAAAATATGTTTTAATAATCTTCAAATTACCCACAATGACTCTCAAGAAAGGAGGTGTCTGAGACATTGTGGCTATTCAATCAATGTTGTATTATTTTCACTTTAATTTAGATATATGAACCAGGCAGGAATTAGTGATTCCAGTGTCTCTGAAAATGATGGAATCCATTAATTTCTTTTCGGTGACTCATTTCAACATTGAAAATTTGTCTGGAGCTTTCCTATTTCACCAAGTTGGCCCATTAGAGAGAACAATTTAATAGAAATATTGCTTGGAATATTTGAAGAATGACTCAGAAACCAGGGTGGGAAACAAATTATAAAAAAAAATTAACAAGGCCTTTTTCAAGACAGATAAAGGTAAATAAGAATTAATATAATATATTGTAATCAAAGAAAAGGTTAGCAATTGAAAATTAAGAATAGGGACTCCTGGGTGGCCCAGTCAGTTGAACGTCTGCCTTTGGCTCAGGTCATGAACCCCGGGTCCTGGGTGAGTCCCGCATCCAGCAGAAANTCAGAGAGCCTGCTTCTCCCTCTGCCTGCTGCTCCCCCTGCTTGTGCTTTCTCTCTCTCTCTCTCTCTCTGACAGATAAATAAATAAAAAATTTTAAAAAAGGAAGTGAAAAAAAGAAAGTTAAGAATAGCCCAATTTAAAGTGTTTTAGACATTCAGAGTTCTTTTTTTTTTTTTTAAAGATTTTATTTATTTATTTGACAGAGAGAGAGACAGCCAGCGAGAGAGGGAACACAAGCAGGGGGAGTGGGAGAGGAAGAAGCAGGCTCATAGCAAAGGAGCCTGATGTGGGGCTCAATCCCATAATGCCGGGATCATGCCCTGAGCCGAAGG
>NW_023195614.1:7355-9174 GCF_002007445.2 Ailuropoda melanoleuca
TAGTGGGCTCTGAGTGAGTACTTGAGAGCTTCTCTATAAGTAAGGAGTATAAACTTTCTGGTTTTTAATGGATTTCAAGACATATCTTAGACTCCTTAAAAGGTCATTTTTGCATATTTTCTGATTTCTTTGCCAAAACTGTCTTCTTGGTAGGGGATACGCTATTGTAATTTCAAGACTCAATGACTATGAACAGTAAGTGTCATGAATGTGGTTTAAACCTTTAAAATAAAGGTTACATTTTTTTCATTTTCCTAAACTTAAGTGGGTTTCTAAAGTGAGACAGGTGATATAAGTGTTCTTTTAAGAATGGGAATATAGCAGAGAATGAACAGTCAGAACTGTCCAGTTGTAAATTGTTTTCCTGCGTTTACTAAATATTTTACCTTTTCTCTCTGCAGTAACTCTCTGATCTCAAATAAGTACTTTGGCGTCCATGGTGGAGATTATTGGAGAACAGGGCATTTTTCTGGAATGCAAAAATCTATATAAATTCTCACAAATAGCATATACTGGGCAACATACCAAATTTTGATTGTTTACATTAAAAGAGACTAGAATAACTAATAAAATAAATTCTCAAGGCTTCATTTTAGCCAATAGTTTATATCTATTAGAAATAATCATTTATACTTGTTGGCTATTTAAAAATATTCTTCATAAATGGCAGAATTGGCTCATTTTGAAAATTGGATAAAGGAGGCGATCCTAGTGACACTGCTCAAGAGTTTCTATATAATTCTACTAATGAGACAGGTGAAATGACAATGATGAGGGTTACATCCACCTTATCAAGAGGTTAGCCTTGAAAGAAAGAGGTAAAAGGCATCATCAAAATCAATGGGATTTGTAAATTCTTCAGGATGGGGGGAGCGGGATCTTGTCCTGCTTAATGGGGGGGGGCGGGATCTTGTCCTGCTTAATAAGGAAAGCAAAAAGAACCTTAGAGATTTATATTAGGGAGAAGGATTTGAGTGACTCATAACCAACACTATTGAATGTTTACCATGTGCATGGTTGGAACTACTCTTATCTCCATTTTATAGATAAGGAATTAGTTACAAGGAGGCTAAGAACTTTTGTATATGATGGAACTAGACTACAGACGCAGCTTTGTTCAACTCCAGACCCAGCAGACATCATCACTTACTATATGAGAGGGTCATTCTCTACACAGGGCGAAGGCCAAGTGCCATGGTTTGGGATATGACATCCTAATCCTCCAGCCTCATTTCCCATTGCTCTCAGCCTCCCACCCCATGCTCCCGCAGAATTTCCCCTTATATCCCACTGGCGTCCATACCTCCATACATTTAAGAGAAGGGCTCTCTGAACCCAACATTTTTCCTGTCGAAATGCCATTCTTTCTCATGAGTCTAAATTTTGGAATGAGTTTATAAATTTTAAAAATCATATCTACATATACACACACACATATCATTATATGTACATTAATTTGTTATATATAATACATAATAAAAACCAAACTGAAGGTTTTTTGAGATGCCACTCTGGCCAACATTGAATTTTATAAGGAAGAAAAATAGCGGTGGTAGTGATAATGATGGTGGTAATAATGGAAAGGATATAATTTTCTTTGGAATATTAAATGCAAACATCTTGGCACTTTGTTAAACAGAAAATGATTCCTTGAGGCAAGGGTCCTGTCTAATTAATCCTTGTGTTTATGGCCTAGTATAGTGTGTGGCACATATTAGGTATGCAAATGCGTTGAATTAGATTATCCTTTCTCCCACATAATTTTCTCTTTGCTCCTACCAGGGTTTACAGTTCATACCTCCATTAAAATATCATCATA
>NW_023195615.1:0-2052 GCF_002007445.2 Ailuropoda melanoleuca
ACTGAAGCATTCGTACGACTTCTGTCATTACCTGGACATTACGCCTGGAGGACAGAGATTATGCCCTCCCTGTTTGTATCTCCTCAGCTCCTAGACGGTACCCAGGACCAAGGTTCTCAGTAAATAAATATCCATGACGTGATTTGTTACATCAGTGAATAAGGGAATGAATCACTAGCTTCTGAGAACACAATTATATGCTGACAGCTTAATGTATTTGTATTTGCCCCTTAGATACAAACACCTGAAATAAACAAGCAAAGCTAACATCAACTAAAGCAAAATTTTGTTTTGTTCCATTTTACCCCTAAGCGCCTTAACGCTTACCACAGTAAATCAGATCTAGCGTGGAATTCTGTCCCTGAAGGTGACGTCCAAGGGCAAGTGTAGGCTGGGAACGTCCGTCGTCCTTAACATCCACCTAACTGCTGTAGATTTCCTCCAGGCCTCCATCCAGCACGTTCTCACTCTGATCCAGCTGCCAGGACCGAATGTGCTGTGACAGCTACAGAGCCATGTGATCAGTGTTGCTGAGTAGAAGAGGAGTTGGTTGGATTCTGACTGCTCTGTATCCCCTTCTTCTCCCGAACAGCAACCTTGTTGCCTTTATTGGAATGATCTCTTCTGCACCAAGCATAGTCTGGNGTCTGGTGGGGCCTCCGTACCCCCAGGCTGGCAGGTGACCCAAGTCTGACCAGTCTGATGCCTCTTGCCTGGAAACAGGATCTTGAGCAGAGAGCACCTGAGCAGGGATCGGCTGCAGCACTGACCAAGGCAGCTCTGCCAAAGGGATCCCTGTTGATGTTCCTCAACCATAATCCCCAGTCTCCAGNAGCACTGACCAAGGCAGCTCTGCCAAAGGGATCCCTGTTGATGTTCCTCAACCATAATCCCCAGTCTCCAGTCAGTTCTCTGAGCCCCCAGGAGCCTTCCAATAAATGTCTTTTCTGCTCAAGTGAGTTTGAGTCACCACCAAAAGATTCCTGATACAGAATCTGATACCATAAATGGGATGTTACAAGGCTAAGCTGAGATTTGGGTGAAGGTAAGAATTGATATGAGAATTTAGTAGTTCATTTTCATGTTAGAATAAACAGTGGGTTAACCTGTGACCCTGTTGAGCCTTGAGACTCATACTGTGTGCTTCCCGAGAAGCACTAACATTAAAAGGTATTGTAAGAAAATTTCAAATTTTGGAGTGTGTGCTGGTAACTTCTTCAGCAAGGTCTTCTAAGAACGGTTAGATTAAGCTGAACCCAATCCATCCAAAAGTAAGAGAAGGAAAAAATACAGATTTGCTAAGAGTTACCTTTTTGCCAACAGTCTGCAGTTACAATTGTCTGAGAGTCCAGGAAAATCTCAATTCTGTACCCTCAAATCAAATTTGGCAGAAGAAAGTTACTTAGAAGAAGAAAGTTAGTTCTGTAGTGGGGATGGGCACCTGGGTAGCTCAGTTGGTTAAGCGCCTACCTTTGGCTCAGGTTGTGATCCCAGAGTCCTGGGAACAAGTTCCACATCAGGCTCCCGAGCAGGGAACCTGCTTCTCCCTCTGTCTGCTGCTCTGCCCGCTTCGCTCTCTCTCTCTCTCTGTCAAATAAATAATCTTTAAAAAAAAAAAAAAGAAGAGAAGAAGCAGCAGTTCCGTAGTGGGAACAGAAACACCAAGCAGGAAGTAAGATTAAGGCCTGGGAGAGACCCCTTCTTAGGTCCCTCCTGTGATACCTCTGACAAAGAAGTCAACGTGCCCCTTGGGGAGATGTTGCAGGATGTAGCCAGGGAGCTGCAAAGAACAGCAGCTAGTGGTCCACTAGGACCGTGGAACCAGGCTGCCTGGGTGTGCATTGCGGCTGTGCCACTTGGGAGCAGATTCTTCACTGCTCCATGACTAGTGTTTGCAAAAGGGAGACAGGAGCTGTCTCAAAGGGCTGCTGTGAGGTTTAAGTGAGTTACTGTCCACATAAAGCCTTTAGAACAGTGCCCGCCCGACAGTAAGCAATCAGTAAAAGTTGTTCCTATTATTTTTGTTGTTATTGTGAGGAAGGGGGTAGTTCT
>NW_023195616.1:0-2269 GCF_002007445.2 Ailuropoda melanoleuca
TTGGGCTCCCTGCTCAGCGGAGTCTGCTTCTCCCTCTCCCTCTACCCCTCCCCCCAGCTCATGCTCTCTCTTTTTCTCTCTCTCTCAAAATATTTAAAAAAAAAAGAATATTCATAGAATTTTTTAGTTACAATAGTCAAAAAGAAATAACCCAAATTTCCATAATAGAATAGTGAACTATTCATATCGAATATTATGCAGCATAAAAAATGATACAACAGCATGGATAAATGTCAAAGACATTATATTGGGTCACAGAAGTCAGACATAAAAACATACATACATACCAACTATGTAATTTATTATATGAAACTCAAAAATAGGCAAAGCTAATTTATTGTAATAGAAATCAGAGTAAGGAAATGATTTTGGGCAGGGATGATGGGGTAAGGGTAGAAGAAAAAGGAATTTTCTGTTGTGATGAGGATGATCGGGATGGGGCTTACACAGGTATGTTAATATATACAAAGTATTGGATCTAGACCTTTACAGCTCTAGCACGTGAGCCATCCGATCAGCAGACCACATGGGCTGGAAGGTATCTCTAATAGATGGAAGATGTCATGTGGAGTCCCTAGCAAGCCCCAATCAGCGAATCGTAGTGCAGGACACAGGGGCCCTGCATCAGGGTCTTTCCTTCTCTACCAGAAGACCATACACATTTCAAAACACAACTCTGAGCCATAGCAGAGACTATGCATAGAGTCTCAAGTAACTATAACTGCAGGATTGCCTATCGTGAGCTGAGACGCTATACGACCCACCAAATCACAAGATCGAGCGACCGTGGCAGCCATGCGTCACACGAGGAATGTGGTATAACTCAGGGTGAGCAAGAGTAGAAGATGAAAGTAAGCAGAGTGGCCCAGATGCTCACATCCCTTATCCCCTGTCTCACTGATGATTCTTGGATGCCTGTGCAGTGTATCTGCCACTCAGGGGTGGGGCCTTAAAGGTAATTGATAAGGGTAAATCTATCATTGCCCAGAGCTGGCAATTCACCTAGTCATTTACCTTGTGGGGACAGAAATTGCCAGAAGTGAGAATATGCACAGACTCCTGGAAATTGGCAAATGATGTAACTGGTTGGTCATGGACCTGGAGGAAGCAAAGTGGGAATATTGGGTGAGCTGAGCACAAAGTAGGAGAATCTGCATATCCCCCATTAATGCCAAACAAGCACGTGACTCTGTGTGACATAAACGCAGAATGGCCTAGAATGTTGGACCTCTCTTGGCAAGGCCAAGCTGAAAGGGACTTCCAAGGAAGATGCCATGAAAAATTACATATACGAAGCAGGAGATCTAAAGAAAAAATAGACAAGATAAGGGACTGGATTTGGCTACTAGGCACACTTTCCTCTAACCTGATATAATGCCTTGTTTTTCTAATACTGTGGACAAAGTCCAATGATGAAAATAACTGGTTAACCCAGTTCCTCAAGACTGTTCAGGATATAATTCTAACAGATTATGGCCTGAAGCGGCTTTTGAGTAGCTTTTATCTGTAGANCTGAGTAGCTTTTATCTGTAGATAAGTTAAAAGTGCATTTGTTAAAAACCCATCATTAAGCAATCAGGTACAAGACGATTGAGTCCGAATGTCAGCCAGCCTTTGTTCTTGGCCATCCCAGTGATTGCACAGTGAGCGCACAAATGCAGTAGCCATGGCAACGAAGATGGAGGCTTTGCATGAATCCAACAGCATAGGCTACCCCTCACCAAGACTTCTCTACTCTGCTGTTTTGCTCAGCTGAATACATGTTCTGTCAGCAGCAGAGACCAATGCTGGGCTCTCAATATGGCACTCAGTATTGGTCTCCTTAAGAGAGCAATAAGTCAGCTGTTGGCATTCCAATTCCTTCCACCCTATATGGAGCAATGATTCATCATGATTATGGAAGATACACATCGCAACTATGAATTTCCCTGTCTTGTCTGCAGTACCTTGGTCAGTACTTCTATTGGAGGGCAATTAGAATATCTGATTTCTGATTTGCTTTCCAACATAACATCACCTTGGTCCATTAGACCTGTTTCACAGCTAACGAAGTAACAATGGGCAAATGACCAAGGGATTCACTGCTCCCAGCTTACGTTGTGTTACTCAGAAATTGTGGGCCTGATAGAAATTGTGACCTGACACACAGATTTAGGGCACTGGGTTATGGCTAAAATCCTGCAGAATATACTGTGATCGTACACGCCTCCTTCGGTAGGTGGATTACGTATTTAGCCTCATCCATAAGGGTAGAGAGGGTAGGAGTTGG
>NW_023195617.1:0-1634 GCF_002007445.2 Ailuropoda melanoleuca
AGTGTGGCGTTGGAGGGGGGACAGACACAGATCAACAAAGCCCATCGTGTCCAGAAACAGGCCCACACAAACGTGGCCCGCTGATTTTTGAGAAAAGTACAAAGACCATTCAACAGTGTTTTCAAAAAATGGCACTAGAACAACTGCATCTCCGTATCCAAAGAACGAACCTCAACCCCAAAGTCACAGCTTATAAAAATGAACTCAAAACACAATTTTAGAAGAAACCATAGTTCTTAGACATGACACCCAAGGAATGGCCCATAAAATTTAAAACTTTGGTTTTGCAAAAGACACTGTTAAGAGAGTGAAAAGTCAAGCTACAGGCTAGAGAAAATATGTGCAAACCACACAACTGACAAAGGACTTGAAAGCAAATACGTAAGAGCTCTCCAAACTCAATGTTAAAAAACAACCCAGTTCAAAATGATGGACCCAACATGGAATCCATGCTGCATGAGACAGGACGGGCATGGCAAGAGCTGCTCGACATCGTCAGCCACTGGGAAAATACAACTCACAGCCACGAGAGATACCACTGCACACGTATCACAATGGACAAATGTAAAATACCGACAATACTAAGTGTTGACAAGGATGTGGGGCACCGGCAGCTCTCCGGCACTGCTGGTAAGAATGCAAAATGGTGTAGTCCCTCTGTCTTATAGTTATAAGCTTATGAATTTAACCATCTACTTCCCGTAGGACCCAGCAATCCTACTTCCTGCTTTGAATGGTAAAAGAAAAAAAATATTTCTGGAAGTGATTTTTTTTTTAATGAATATATTGGCCACCAATTTTTTGAGGGAAAAAGTAATTTCAATCTTGAATGAAAACTTATGTTCATTAAAAAAACCAGTTCACGGATGTTTATTAGCAGCTCAATTCCTGATCACTAAATTGGCAAGCACACACATGTTCATCGGCGAGAGCAAGGGTGGACGGAATGGCGCATCTGCACAGTGGAACGCCGCCCAGCAACGAGCCGGGACAAATGTTCCAAACACAGCAACTCAGAGGCACCTCCAAGGTGCTGCGCTGAGCAGAAGCCACTCTAAGACTTCCTACCGTGTGGACTCATTTATGTGACGTGCTTCTCACGATTAAACTGCAGTGAGGGCGAGCAGATCGGCGGACTCCAGGGTGCAGGGATGGGCGAGGGGAGGCTGTGGTGTGGGTACGATGGGGGTGCAGGGGGATGGATCTGGGGTGAAGGGTCCTCAGTGTGCTGGCAGCTACCCAGAAGGCTGCGTGGGTTAAAAGTCACAGAACCGTGCACACACAATGGCTCTAGGTCGCCGTAGGTTAATATCTAAACTGGACCATGGCCACGAGCAGGGTCTGTCTTCACGAACCCAAGCGTTGATGGGGACACTGTGTCATCTCCAGGACTTGCCAGCGGGAGGCCTGCGTCCGTGAGTCTGGCTGTCGTCTCCATCTCTGAGCTCTTGCTCGCACGGACATCCTGGCTTGGAACGTCTTCAGCTTCCNCGGCCGTCGTCTCCATCTCTGAGCTCTTGCTCGCACGGACATCCTGGCTTGGAACGTCTTCAGCTTCCTGACGTGTCCGCTTTCTGAACAACGGGCCCCTTCAGGCTGTAACACCTTGCGTGGCCATCGGACGGTCCTTTTTC
>NW_023195618.1:0-235 GCF_002007445.2 Ailuropoda melanoleuca
ATCAGCTTTTTCCCTGGGGACCCTGATTCCACACTGCTTGTATGGGCCTGGGACGTATCCTATCACACCTGAGGTAGCAATGGAACCAAAAGGCCAATGCGATTCCGTCAGAAACAACACCGTGCAGAACCAGGCTTAGCACTATCATCAGCCGTCGTGAATAGGGATCCATGAGGGAAAGTGGTCGCGGAAGCCTGACGAGCGTGCCCACTAGTGGTCTCTGAGACACCACACA
>NW_023195618.1:342-641 GCF_002007445.2 Ailuropoda melanoleuca
AATCAAGCAGAGCGTCCAGGAAAACACCTCCAGCTAACATCAGCCTTTTCCCTGGGGACCCTGATTCCACATTGGTTGTATGGGCCTGGGAAGTATCCTATCAAACCTGCTGTGGCAAAGGAATTAAAAGGCCAAGGCGAGTCCGTCAGAAACAACACCGTGCAGACCAGTCTTAGCACTATCGTCAGCCTTCGTGACTAGGGATCCATGAGGGAAAGTGGTCGCAGTAGCCTGACGAGCGTGCCAACTAGTGGTCTCTGAGACACCACACACTTCAGGGAAATATCAACGAACATGGT
>NW_023195621.1:0-1336 GCF_002007445.2 Ailuropoda melanoleuca
TATTTTCCTGTGGTTCTGGAGCACAAGGTGGGTGGGCAAAATTGGGCAAGCTGTTCCTCTTACAGAGTTCCATCTTGGGCTTGTTTTAGCCTGGGAATACCACATGCCCCTAGCAGTGGGCCAAACACATTTTTTTAGTGAGTGTAAGGGCAGAATTATGGGGCTTCACTTTTTTAAAGTGTAAGCCGTTACATGGTTGGCTAACCATTTTTGAATGTTTGTCTTAATTGGCAATTGATGATCGATTCTGTTAGACTCTTTTGTTCTCCCAAGCACCTATACATGACTATGGATTCAGATTCTCTATTCCATCAGACTCCACTGTAACTGGGAACTCCCCACTGGGAGGAAGCATTTGGACGAGTTCAGGAAGTGAGAAGCATCTCTTATGGCTGGAGGTCCAAATCCAGTGCTCCCAGAACAAAGGGGAAGAAAGACCCAAAGGCTGACCAGGGAAGCACTCATGCCATTAACATGAGGACTTTCCCTGAACTCCATGTTCAAGGCTTCACGTTTTGCCCCAAAGCCCAGTTTCCAAATTCTCCTGCAATAAGCAACAACTCTATGTAAAAGCATGGCTGATATCCTGGATTTTCCTGAGATCTAGAAGGAGAAGAAGATAGGGGTTTTCAAGAAAAAAAAAGAGGCTGATAGATCAGACATGGAAACTGAAGCCACCGAGGATAGCTCTGTCTCTTCACGTGCATGGCCTTGTTTGTAGGTTATCCAAAGTCTCAAAGATTCCATACATCATTTGCAACAGCCCCGAGTTTGCCTGTACTTAGAGTATTGAGCTGACCACTGTACTTCTCTGCAGTATACTCTTTGTCCCAGGGGCTTTCAAATGATCGTTTTAAACGTTTTTTAAAAAGCTCATCAATTGGTGCTTTAATTATTTTTGGCTTGTGTGTTCAAGATCAGAGCAGTTTCAAGAGGGTGCTGTCAATAAAACCTATGGCTGTGGCTAGGTTTTCTTCGTGCAAACCCCTAAGTCCCCCAGAGCAGCCTGCTGACTTTGCCAAGACACCTGCTGCCTTTTGTGGTTTCTCCTCTCCATCTTTTGTGTGCACGGTCACTGAAAAGCAATTCCTGGAAGAAATGTCCACAAAGATGTTGACGTTTACTGCCTCTTGAAAAAGAGCTTCTCCAGATCTGAATTGTAACGGCATTCAGAGTTTCTGGTTACAGAAACTGTAACTGGTATGGCTGTGCAAGGTAAACTGAATTCAGTGAGACTTGTTGGACAGCCACGACAGGGACTTAACTGAATGAGATTCTAATTGCTTAACAACCAAGCAGGCCATACGTTAGTTAGAATTTTAGAAGCAAGCAACTA
>NW_023195622.1:0-805 GCF_002007445.2 Ailuropoda melanoleuca
TCTTTATATATTTTGAATATTAACTCCTTATTTCATATTTCATTTGTGAATATCTTCTCCCATCCAGTAAGTTGTCTTTTCGTTTTGTTGATGGTTTCCTTCACTGAGCAAGAGCTTTCTATTTTGGTATAGTCCCAGTAGTTTATTTTTGATTTTGTCTTCTTTGTGTGAGGAGACGTATCTAGAAAAAGTTTCTGTGGTCGATGTCAAAGAGGTTCCTGCCTGTGTTTTCTTCTAGGAGTTGTATGGTTTCAGGTCTCACATTTAGGTCTTTAATCCATTTTGAATTTACTCTGTATGTGGTGTGAGAGCGAATGTACTCAGTGTCACCAAACCGTAACCTTAAAAATGGTTAAGATGGTAAATTTTGTGTTACGTCTATTTTAGCACAATGAAAAATGATAATAATAAAAATGGAGCACCTTAAGAGGGTACCCGACACCTAAAAACGATTTAAAAAGTAAGCACCTTGTTGGGTCAGCATGGCTGTGGGACAGGTCAGAGCGGAGCCCCTGACAAGTGGCCGTGGCACCTGGCCTGCTGGAAACTCAGAGAAGGAAGAGAAGCTGAAGGGAAGAGGGGAAGGTGGTTTGGAGCACGGAGCACTGCGTCTGCCCTACATTCTCANACCTACATTCTCAGTGACGGAGTCAGAGAGAGCAAGGAGGGAGGAAGGGAGAGGCCCGGATGTTGGCGTAGCTGGAGGAGGAGGGAGCTAGTGAACTAGAGGATCAATAACAAGCAGTATTAGCGCAGACCCAGCCGATGCCAGTGTGAGCAGAGGCGGAGATCTGGATGGCATTCG
>NW_023195623.1:0-791 GCF_002007445.2 Ailuropoda melanoleuca
TCTTTATATATTTTGAATATTAACTCCTTATTTCATATTTCATTTGTGAATATCTTCTCCCATCCAGTAAGATGTCTTTTCGTTTTGTTGATGGTTTCCTTCACTGAGCAAGAGCTTTCTATTTTGGTGTAGTCCCAGTAGTTTATTTTTGATTTTGTCTTCTTTGTGTGAGGAGACGTATCTAGAAAAAGTTTCTGTGGTCGATGTCAAAGAGGTTCCTGCCTGTGTTTTCTTCTAGGAGTTGTATGGTTTCAGGTCTCACATTTAGGTCTTTAATCCATTTTGAATTTACTCTGTATGTGGTGTGAGAGCGAATGTACTCAGTGTCACCAAACCATAACCTTAAAAATGGTTAAGATGGTAAATTTTATGTTACGTCTATTTTAGCACAATGAAAAATGATAATAATAAAAATGGAGCACCTTAAGAGGGTACCCGACACCTAAAAACGATTTAAAAAGTAAGCACCTTGTTGGGTCAGCATGGCTGTGGGACAGGTCAGAGCGGAGCCCCTGACAAGTGGCCGTGGCACCTGGCCTGCTGGAAACTCAGAGAAGGAAGAGAAGCTGAAGGGAAGAGGGGAAGGTGGTTTGGAGCACGGAGCACTGCGTCTGCCCTACATTCTCAGTGACGGAGTCAGAGAGAGCAAGGAGGGAGGAAGGGAGGGGCCCGGATGTTGGCGTAGCTGGAGGAGGAGGGAGCTAGTGAACTAGAGGATCGATAACAAGCAGTATTAGCGCAGACCCAGCCGATGCCAGTGTGAGCAGAGGCGGAGATCTGGATGGCATTCG
>NW_023195624.1:0-201 GCF_002007445.2 Ailuropoda melanoleuca
CAGCCCTTAGAACCAAGAAACCAAGTGTGAGGGGAAACCCCTTGAAGTCACGACGGCCTTATGGAAGGTGGTCAGGAATCAAGGTGCTTTGGTACCGTGAGTGAAACATGATGAACACAGCACTGAGAGAGACATTTCGGCCAAAACCCGCTTCCAACAAAATGCTTGCTCCCTGGGGAAATCCTGTCAAAACTGCTGGCG
>NW_023195624.1:377-582 GCF_002007445.2 Ailuropoda melanoleuca
ACAGTCCAGGGAAATATCAACGATCATCATCTCTCGTGAGTAAGGGAGCATGAAGGAAAAGGTTCAGGATTTCGAGGACTAAGCGCCCTTCTCATTGGTTAAAAATCAGAGCGTCCAGGTAAACACCTCCTGCCAACAGCAGCCTTTTCACTGGGGAACCCGATTCCACATTGGGTGTAGGGGCCTGGGGAGGATCCAGCCCTTA
>NW_023195625.1:0-1219 GCF_002007445.2 Ailuropoda melanoleuca
CCATTATAATGAAACCAAAGGCACCACTAATGGATTGATACCATCAATAAAACCTCTTATTTGGCTGAGGTATTTCCTTTCAAACCTGAGCTGAAGGTCAATTAGAACAATGATGGAAGGCAGTTAATATCCTGTTTATAAATACAGACTAGGAAATGTGCTATTGATGGCTGCATTTCAAGGAGGGGGACAGTGTCCTCAACTGCGGGCAGTCCAGGATGATGTCATTTATAAGGGTAGAGAGTTCAGTATTCTGTATAGGTCAAGTGAATGATGATTTATTAAAACAGGGCCATATTAGGTCTATAAGTCTGAAGTATATGAAATATACGCCCTGCCTTTGAAGAGCTTAAAAAAATTAGGTATCAAATCAAGACCTAAAAAATATTAAAAGATTTAGAAATCATTTTCATAATTGTGGATATGCTAAATGCTTTTGGAGTTCCAAGAAGAGAAAGATCCATTCTCTAGTAGGCAGTGCACTAGAATTCACTGAAGAAATGGGATTTGACCAGGACTTTGAAGAATGGGAAGGGTTAGAGGTACAGTCTCAGTTTTTTTGAATGAGTGAGTGAGTGAATGAATGGATGAATGAATGAGAACTATTCTGGGAATCATTCATTCCATAATCTAAAATGGTTGAGCTAAGAGATTATTCATTCCAGGACACCATAACCTCAGATTTCTAAATTATGAGGGATGTCATAATAGCGTTTTCTGTATAATCTGTAGGATAATAAAGATGGTTAAGGAAAGAAGTTCTGTGGCCAAATACATTTTCAAAGTACTGGGATAAAGTTAAACATATCACTTGTATTTTAGTCCTCTGGGAACTTTGAACAGACGGTTATGCCTTGTCATTTTCTAAAATGTTAATAGAGCTTTTCTCAAGATGATTTGGCCAAGAAAGAAAGAAATTTATATATTTATGTATTTATACACACATATACTGATAGGTAGGTAGGTAGGTAGGTAGATACAGTGTACAGATTTCATTTTTCCAGGTCCTCTGCTAGGGAAAGTATTCCAGGGAATACTTTGAGAAGTGCTCACAAAAATGTTTCTTTCCCTAGGCTATTACTAAGTCTNGTTACTAAGTCTCCAAGTACCTTTCAGTGTGAGCTTTCTCCTAGTCTAGATTTTTCATCTCTTACGACAATTCTTCCCTGTCATTATGTCAATTCTAAGAAGCCTCTGAAAATATCAGAATCTGTGGCAT
>NW_023195626.1:0-7747 GCF_002007445.2 Ailuropoda melanoleuca
TGGCGCCGAGCAGAAAGATGGCTGAGCAGGTTCCTTCTTCTCTGGTACGCCCCAGTTGGCGAACAGGTCCGACATCAATTTGAAGAGGGTTGGCAAACACCCCCTATTGCATTCTCCTGGCTTTTCTGGGCAGGTCCTTGGTAAACTACATTGACCACCACCCAGACTCGAAGTAGGCAGTCAGGTGAGAGTTCTGTGCTGGCTCCCACTGTGGTCAGAATGCCACATGGGGGTTTTCAGGAGCAGGGCTAGCCCAAGGCAGAACTGCAAGTACTTAGATGTTTATCTTCTAGCTTCGCCTCCTGAGCTCCACCCCCTTTACTTCCCTTCCCTAACAACCTACTGTGGAAACAAACCTTACACCAGTCTTTCAATGCCTATGATGTAAATTTAAGGCACTTTTCCTAAGGGATTATACATTTGATCCTTTTTAAAACTGTGTGTGGTAGGTCAGGTCTTATATTAAAGACACATTGAACAAAATGGCTCTTTGAAATCCCAGTAGGAGGAACTTAGCAATTGGCCTAAGTAGGCATAAAGCATGTCCTGGTCTGAAGGTCAAGAGGAATAAGAAATCAAAGTTTCTTCCATACCCATCTTTCAAATAATGAAATGAAATAGACATGAAAGTTCAAGTAACTATTTCAGGATCTTGCTAAGCTGCTCCTTAGACTCCAAAAGAGGTCAGTTATTAAATTACTTTCAGAACCTTTGGAATCAGAGGTCTGTATATTAGGGGAACTCACTTTTTCCATGATGTCTCCACTCCCTTTATGGAGTCATCCCCCTGAATTCCCTCTTGACCCCATGAGAAACTTCCTCTCATACTCTACCTCACAACCTGATAGCCCATTTTTGTCCCTCACCTCATTTATTCCCTCCTACTCTAGCAGTGTTTCCCTAGATAATCTCCCGGTTAACTCATTACTCTGAACTCTTAGTCCATCGCCATGGCTGTGCACAGATCCTCTTTTATCCTACACAGATTTCTCACCCGTTCCTTCTATTCTAACTGAAACTGTAATTGAAACTTGGGCTAGTTCCCAAATACTGTCTCTCCCACCCTACTGCCTTCTCTGTTGAGAGCCTCATCTCTGTTGACTGCTCTGGAAGGCTCTCAAACATTACACCAACATATTTGATGCTTAGTAATACCTCCAGAGCAAGGAATGTTTACGGAGTTCCGTTTTTCATCATTTAATAAATTCTAGCACTTACTTTAAATTATGTTGTCTTTCCCCCCAAGCCCCTAGCAATCTAGACATTTTTGGATAATTTAAGCTCCTGCTTCATGTTTTTCCTTTTAAAAATCATTCCTCCACTATCACCAGTCAGACATGAGTATTTTTAAGGAAACTTCAATGTATTCTGCCCCAAATAGGGTTTGTGATTTGGAACTAGTTCCTTCACTTCTAGACCTTGGTTGAGCTTCGAATTTTTATTCTAATTTGGTGGAAAGGTAGGAAATACCAAGGATTAATGACCCAATTGGTAACTAAATATTGGATGACTTTTAGGGTTTGGAATCTGAAGCTCAGATGTTAAGCTAAGGGAATACTCCTTGGCCCTCATGGAGGACACACTGAGCTTCAGGAAAGGCAAAGGCTTTGAGTTGAGTCTTAAGGAAGAACAGACTTTGGAGAATGAGATAAGAGAGAACAAACATTCCTAACAGGGGGAACAACCTGGTCAAAGGCAGGAAGAAAACCATGAATAGATTATCTTTACTGAGCATGGGTTGATCAGCTTAGATGGGTTTGAGAAAGAAGTAAGACCGAGATCTGGTGAAAAGATAGTATTCCTAGTCAGAATGCTTGGCTCCAAATGATAGAATCTCAGCCGACACTAAACACCAAATGGGAAATGGATAAGCTCACTAGCCAATTTGCTAAGGGCAAGAGAAAGGCTAGCCTTGAGTACAGCTGGAACTGATACTAGCGCACCTCATTCTTTCAGACTGCACAAGGCCAGCCATGGCCACTGGCAGTGCCAAGGTTGAGAGTACCCAGCTCAGCTTCCAAGAAGGAAAGGTCTCTTTTCCCCTCATCTCAATTAGAAAAGTACCCAAGGGGAGAAAGATGGTTCAGCTTGGATCACGTATCTGCTCTGGTGGCTGAAGATAGACACCACGAATGACAGCTCCCAATGTAGCCCCATGGCCGGAATGGAGATGATAAGCAATTCACCAAAATAAAGAGATATATTTACTAGAATAGGGCAGAAAAGAGGACGGGGCCAGACCAAATTATAATTCTCCACTGCAGATAAGTTGGAGCCTATTTACCTTATAGGTGGAATTTATCCTAAAGGTCCTGGGAAGCCACTGATTCTTCCTAATCAAGGGAGAGGTACAATGAAAACAGATCCCTGGAAAGATTAATGTGTTGACAGAATGAGGAATGGTTTAGTTGGAAAGACTGAAGTGCCTTAGCAAGATTCCTTACACACATAAAGAACACAAGTCTTTGGGACTACTGAAGACAGGAAAACAACTTGGAAAGATTATTCAGTAACCTAAGCAGGGATAACAAGCTGTATTTGTGTGGGAATGAAAGTGACAGTTTAAAGAATTATTGAACAGGTTGTAATAATGTACCATATAGAGAACTAGAAAGAGGAGGAGAAGCCAATGAAATAATTAGTTTTCATTAAATCTTTACACTATGTTAGGCCCTGTACATACAAAACATGTAGTTGATTCCAGGCAGCAACCATTTGACATATGTCATGTTATCCCCATATTACAGATGAGAATGTTGAGCTCAACAAGGTCACACTGCTTATAAGTTGGGATTTAAGCCTCATTCTAATTGTTCTGTTTGATTTCAAACTCATGCTTTTTAACTGTTATAATATACTAAGTATAAGCTTAGGTGGCCAGGAAGGCGGTGGCAGAACTGGTCAAGAGGTGGCATGGGTTCCTTTTAGATTTGTTGAGTTTGAAGGAAAGGTAGAACAAACAACAAGTAGTGTCTTAAAGGCACTGAAATCAAGGGCCTGGATAAGGTATTTTGGTGTCATTTGGTTTGACTAGAGTCTAACGTGATCAAGGGAGAAATTTTAAGGAGAAAACAGCCATGGCTCTTTGGTAATGAAAGCAAGAAAATGGAAGGTCAAAGGATGATGCTTGAAAATGTTGAAAGCAGAATTATTAGAGTCTGGCCATCGATTTGGATGTGGGGAGCGAAGGAAAAGATTGATTACGGGCAGAAAATTCATAACTATACGCTCACTTTTGAATTGCTTCTCTGCATGATTATGCTAGAACTATAAAATAAATGGGCCCAATTAATTATAAAACTTGGAAGCCCAGAGGCAGAAGACACATTCAAAAGCAAAGAGCTACTGCCCTACTTTTGGAATGGAAATTAAACCCCTCTGAGGTATCACAAGGCACTGAATTTACATAGAGGGTCCACTGGACTAAATTCCAAGGATGCCCTGCTGCCTGAAAGCTCTCATCTGCCTGGTGAAGGGGCAAAGAAAACTACAGCAAGCAAAAGGCAGAGCCTGGAGACAATCCCAGGCAGCTGCCTCCTTTTTCCGTTTCCATGGGTGTCAATGTTTTGTACTGCCGGGGAAGGGGTTTGTGGTGGAAATAAGCAGGAAGGAGTTCTCCTAGGACCATGCTAGATTGGCACGAAAAGTGCAGGAGTAGCCCGGATGACTGGCATTTTAAACAGTGGGGAAAATGCTTTCAGGAGTACTTTAGAGGAAACAAATTGTCAACAGGTTGACTAGAATTTCTATTTTTCCTACATTTCTATTAAGTATTAGTTTTTCCAAGGCAGGGGCTGAGCTTAAGATTTTATAGCAGTTGTAGAATTAAAGAGCTTCAAGGAAATATCTAGCAGTTGTTCCCAAACTTGGGAGGAAATGAGAAGCACCTGGGGAGCATGTTAAAAAAGCAGATATTGAATTCAGTAATTCCTTCTACATTTATTAGCAGACATCCGTCTGAAATGAGGATCTTTCTTCTATACACAGCCTTTTTTGTGGTTGTTGTTTTTTAATTTCACTCTGATGGATTCTTATCTAATGTGCTATATTCCATTACTATTATTATTCTGTTTTCTGCTTAGACATACCAAATTTGGGCAGGATAAGCCTCCTCAAGCTGACTCCCATGTACTTTTGATAGATCCCTGTTGTCTTTAAGCATATATTTTTTTTCTTTTTGTTCTCTGGCATAACAAGCTATTCCAGGATTAACTTGGATTTCATCTGTCTAGCCCTGGGATCACCCATTCCTCAGGGGGCCCTGGTTCCTTTTACTATGAAATATTATTTAAAAACCAAGATCTGGAGACTAGATGTGCTTATCTCTACTATGGTGGTAGGTAAATTGAGTTTGTATTCTTCTCTCCAATTCGAATCCAACACCATAAGGTACTTTCTTACTTTTTCTTATTCCATATTTCTGTCTTCCAATACATGTGAATCTGGTTTCCAAAAATGTCAACGTATTTATTCATCTTGCTGTGTCCTGCAATATAGAAAGAAATTGTTTCAGAGTTACTATCACTATTCCAATAGCAATACCAACAACAAACCTACCTAGTAAGTTCAAAATTTCTTTGCAATTCGCTTTGTCTTTAGAATATATTCCAATAAAGGTGCACAAAGTACCATATAGATGTTTGATCGAATTTGCCATCTAAATATCTAGATATGGGAAAACAGGCAGAACCAGAAGAGGGGGTGCATTCTACAAAGTGAGTGGCTTGGATTTCTTGAAAATGTCAAGTCATGGGAGACAAAAAATAAGACGGAATTTTCTAAATGAAAGGAAGCTAAAGAGACATGAAAACCAAATAAAATGAAGGATCTTGGACTAGATCATCAAAGAAAAAATACAAGGACATTTTTTGGTGGCAATCAAAGACACTTAAATATAGACTATATATTTGCACATCAATGTTAATTGAATTCCTTGGATGCAATAACGGCATTATCATTACAGAATGTCTTCATTCTTAGAAGATATGCACTGATGTGTTTAGGTGTGAAATGATATCTGTAACTGACTTTCAAATGGGGAGAGAGAGGAATTACCAAGAAAATGTGGCAAACTATCAACTGAATTCCAAATATAGAAACAGAAAAGGAGAGGAAGAACAAAAGAATGATCTATGAAGCAAATACGGTGAAAATGACAATAAGTGGATCTAGTGAAAAGTAAATGGGGGTTCACTGTATGATTCTTTCAACTTTTTTGTAGGTTTAATACTATTTTGTTTTGCCTTTTTTTCCCCCCCAAAATAGAGTTGGGGATAATAATGAGGAAAACTAAGCCCCATCCCAAATGATTCTGATATCTTGGGTAGAATCTAGAAATGTACATTTTTTCCCAAGGGGTTTCTGATGCAAATATGATAGCATGCTTAAAAAGGTTGAGGAGATAGGTGTCATTTTACAGATGTGGAAACCTAAGGCCAGAGAATCCATAAAGTCACACATCCTTGGAGGCAAAGCCAGACCAAATTTCCCTTCTCCTAGGATTCAGTGGTTTTAGAGCAGTCAAACCTGAAGAAATAGTGGATACTCAATAAATATTTAGTAATTGTGGATAATCTTGAACGGCAAGTAGAGAAAGAAAAAAGAACTGATTTAATGCTCCCTGATTCTGACCCAAACACTTTCAGACACTTTCACTGTTGCAATCTTTCCAAGAAGCCAATAAGGTCTAGATGGATAATCCATTTTTTAATGTATATAGAAATTCACTTTGAGGTCTCTTGCTATTTCTTCTGTCCCTTCCTCCTTGCCTCCCTCCCTCATTCCTAAAACACACTGAAAATTTTAAACTATGCATTCAGACAGCGAGAAATGTGTATGGGATGCAAAGATTCATAGTCAAGTACAAGGGTTGGCAAACTATGGCCCCCGGTCCATCTGCTTGTGTTTGTAAGTTAAGTTTTATTGGAATATAGCCATGCCTGTTTGTGCACATATTGTCTCTGGCTGCTTTCACACTCAGTGGCAGGCAAAGTTGAGTAATAGTGACAGAAAATGCAGAGCCCTCTGACCCTGAGCCCTTTTACTGTAGAGATAGTCACAAACATAAAAATATTTCTAAGCTGCCCCTTTACAGAAAGGGAATGCCCCCAGCTCTAGTGCATTAACATGCTGAAAAAAGGTCTGAAGCCACTTTAAAAGCAAGGAAACCTGGAACTCAGGTGAAGGGACACTGGTCTGGCAAACAGTGGGCATGTCAGTCCATGATAGCTGCCATTATTATATATCAAGGAAACACGGAAGAGAATCAGAACCAGCATTTGAAAGTACTTACAAAGGCCAGTTTATGTTTTGTTATGTGATATTCACNCCAGGACCAGCATTTGAAAGTACTTACAAAGGCCAGTTTGTTTTGTTATGTGATACTCACATCAGCTCTATAGAAACTCACTCAAGGTTACATCAGTTGGGGGTGGAAGGATTGGAATTCAGACTGAAGTTTGACAAACTCCACATCATGTCTCCCTTCCGCTAAGTTACCCTGATCCCTTTGCCACGTTTTAGGCTTCACTTGACTGAATCTCTGATTTTACATCCGTAGTCCTCCGAGTGAAGGTCTTTAAATCATTTTTAAAGGGAAGCCCTCCAGAGGATCAACCTCTCTTCCAAAGAGTGAGTCTTTGGCACCCTTAACATTGCTGTGTTTTAAACTCTGTCCCACAGGCTTTCTGAAAGGTTAAAAAACTGTGTCCTCTTGGTGTCACCAACATCAATGCCCCAAGTAAAAGCAGCCTTAGATTACAATCAGAGCAAGGATGTCCTATTTTTGCACAAATGCAAAAACAACTTTATTGCCATTTTCTTTTTTCCAGAAAGTCTAGCAGCTGAGAAACTTGTTTGGGGATTATTGGAGATTCCTCCTTTCCCCCCTCCCTCCCTCCCTCTTCCTTGCCTGCTTTCCTGCCTTCCTTCCTTCCTTCCTTCCTTCCTTCCTTCCTTCCTTCCTTCATTCTTTTTGTTTTTTTTCCAATAGAATCTACTTAGAGTGAACTTAGATTCTATCACAAAAACTCCAGTGTAACCAATGAGGTCTAAAATTCTTTCAAGGCTGAAGTTATTGCAATTTTATGTTAGGCATGGAGAGGTTTGTGCCAGTACAAATAATATATGTATTATTTTACACATATTATATATATTTACATTATTATGTTACATTATTCTGTTTATTCTTGTTTATGTTATTCTTCACCTCCAAAAGATGTATGGTCTTTTTCAAGTTTCTTAAAATACCCTACCTTCTAATTTCTATTCCATTTTCCAAATTTTGATAGAGACGTAAGTATAGAAGACATTATTTCTCTATTTCAAGAAAACCATGCAAGTGCTAGGATAAATGGCCGTGGTGTTGGGTAATAATCAGTGGTAACAGATGTGCAAACCTAGAGGGCACACACTTCCTGGAAAGGGCACCACTGCTCAGCAACATCCAGGGACTGTTGCCATCTGCAAAAGCAGATGGGCCAGGTCTTCTGATTTCCCAAGACAATCAAGAAATCTACTTTTAAATTATTCTCAAAATCTGGCTCAACCAANAAAAGCAGATGGGCCAGGTCTTCTGATTTCCCAAGACAATCAAGAAATCTACTTTTAAATTATTCTCAAAATCTGGCTCAACCAATTAGAATGGCTACTATTGAGACGACAAGAACTAACAAACTCTGGTGAGGATGTGGAGAAAAGGAAACCCCCATGCCCTGTCGGTGGGAATGTAAATGGTACACGTAGTATG
>NW_023195627.1:0-551 GCF_002007445.2 Ailuropoda melanoleuca
GAGGACACTGTCCCCCTCCTTGAAATGCAGCCATCAATAGCACATTTCCTAGTCTGTATTTATAAACAGGAAATTAACTGCCTTCCATCATTGTTCTAATTGACCTTCAGCTCAGGTTTGAAAGGAAAGACCTCAGCCAAATAAGAGGTTTTATTGATGGTATCAATCCATTAGTGGTGCCTTTGGTTTCATTATAATGGTGCCATATGCAATAAAGACACACATTTCAGTACTGTGGGTTGGGGGGAGGGCGGTGTCTCTAAAACAGGTTTCCCTCTAAAAGAGTAGGGAACCTTTCANGGAGTAGGGAACCTTTCAGGCCAAAGCTTATTTCTTGCTTGAATTCAAACCTTTAGAGGACACAGAAGGGAATTTCTAGCTAACCTGCAGAAGGAAACATTAGTAGGTAAACACACGCTATCCAGTTGAACCTAGGCCTTTCCAAATCACTGTAGTTAATCCTTAAAAACTGACTCACTTAAAAAAAAAGTCAAGATGTTAATTGGCTAACTTTCAATACAGTCATGGTGCATTAAATGCATTTTATCTCC
>NW_023195628.1:0-1020 GCF_002007445.2 Ailuropoda melanoleuca
TTTTTGAAATAGCTTTAGGAGAATAGGTATTATTTCTTCTTTGAATGTTTGATAGAATTCCCCAGGAAAACAGTCCGGGCCTGGAGTTTTGTTATTTGGAAGGTTATTTATCACAGACTCAATCTCCTCATAAATAATTGGCCTGTTTAAAAAATCTATTTCTTCCTGTTTCAGTCTTGGTAGTTTATAGGTTTCCAGGAAGGCCTCCATCTCTTCCAGATTGCTTAGTTTTTTGGCATATAGCTGTTGATAATAATTTCTAATAATCCTTCCAATTTCAATGTTTTTGGTTGTGACCTCTCCTTTTTCATTCATAATTTTAATAATTTCGGTCCTTTCTCTTTGCTTTTGGATAAGTCTTGCCAGTGGTCTGCCAATTTTATTNGTTTTGCCAGTGGTCTATCAATTTTATGATTCTCTCAAAAAAACCAATTTCTAGTCCTGTTGATCTGCTCTACTGTACTTCTGTTTTCTAATTCATTGATTTCTGTTCTAATCTTGGTCAACTGCTTCCTCGTGAGTGGATTAGGCCTGTCCCTCTGTTGCTGTTCCAGCTTCTTGAGGTGAGAATATAGGAACTGCATTTTAGATTTTTCTATTCTTTTGAGTGAGGCTTGGATGGCTATGTATTTCCCCCTTAGGACTGCCTTTGCAGTATCCCATAGGTTTTGGACCATTGTGTTTTCATTCTCGTTGGTCTCCATAAATTGTTTAAATTGATTTTTGATTTCCTGGTTTATCGAGTCATTCTTGAGCAGGATGGTTCTTAGTCTCCAAGTGTTTGAGTTTCTTCCAGGTTTTTCCTTGTGGTTGAGTTCCAATTTCAGAGCGTTGTGGTCTGAGAATATGCAGGGGATAATTTCAATCNTTTAATTTCAAATTTTTTGTATCGGTTGAGACCTTTTTTGTGTCCCAGAACATGGTCTATTCTTGAGAATGTTCTGTGGGCATTAGAACAGAATGAGTATTCTTTGGTTCTGGGGTGTAGGTTCTATATATATCTATGAGGTCCAACTTGTC
>NW_023195629.1:0-1410 GCF_002007445.2 Ailuropoda melanoleuca
AGGCTCATAGCAGAGAAGCCTGATGTGGGGCTCGATCCCACAACGCCGGGATCACACCCTGAGCCAAAGGCGACGCTTAAGCGATGTGCCACCCAGGCGCCCCCCCAAAAAAGGTTTTAATTGTCAAAATATTTTATGAAATTCGAGCAGAGCACACAGGGGATAACATAAAATAATTACCTCCGCCCAGCTTTCTGAAACCACTCCCTAGAGGTAACCACCGTTGATACATTGGTGTGAGCCTAAGGAATCTATTCTAGGCATCCACAAGCAAACACAGCCAGCCACACCTATATTTTTTGCTGGGATGGGATCATAATTTGCACAGTGTTCTGCAGCTTGCTTTTTTCACTTAGTAATACACATACACGTAATATTGTCGATCTCTTTCGGTACCAGCACTTGCCAGTCATACAGTGAAACAGTGATGTATGGATACTGGACTGATTTTCCATTTAACTGTTGGGGCTTGGAAGACGGTGACACAGAAAAAGGCACACAAACGCAGAGGTGGTGCATACAAGAAGAACAGGAATGAAATATAGTGTCAAGGGTTCTCCTCCACCCGCCGGTCCCTTAGGCGCACTCAGCGCCCCACAGATTTGGAAAGTGCTTCCTTGGCCCCTCAGAGCATGAGCCTCCCATTCAGAACTAGATTTCGAAGCATAAGCCGGCTCCTTCATGGGATACTCCCCCAAGGAGACAGTAGTCAGATGTGCTTTTGACTAAATCAAACCAAACTCCTACATGGGAGGAATTGCCAGGCGCCCCCTGGTCATTCCTTTGAGCCTCTCCCTGTTGGGGGGCAATTAGGTGGGGTTTTTTTTTTTTGGTTTTTCACTCTTATTAAAATTTTTACAGTAACTCTCCTTGCACATTTATCTTGTAGATATGTCTTTGGTTTTTCTGTGGGTAGCTAGCTACTGGGAAATGTTGGCCCAAGGGAATGCACATTAATATTACTGATAAGATAGGCTCACTACAAAATGCCTTCCAAAGAGCGTGTCCTGACTTCCAGCGCTTGCCTAGTTCCTCATGTACCGAATAGGCCACAAGCTTGTTTTTCGTTATTTTTCTCCCTCTGCCACCGCTCAGAGTCCTTGACGAGCTGCCTCATTGTGCTTGCAGTGAGCGTAGGCAGTTGGAACAGTTAGGGAAACGAACTGTTCTCTTTCACCTTATATGGTTGTAGCTAAGGTGCCGAGTCCCCGTGAGCGTGCCTTCCTCNATGCCTTCCTCTCATTTTTGTAACTATGGTATTTCTGCCCCTCGTTGGTTCTCCTGATATTTCATTTATTTTTCATAGCACATTAGGACCTTTTTCCTAGAAACTCATTTTTTCCGAGCTGTTGTGATCTTGATCATAACTTTGTTACTGGAATAAGTGTATGGATTTAAACTCTTATCACT
>NW_023195630.1:0-797 GCF_002007445.2 Ailuropoda melanoleuca
CCTGCTCAACAAGTGGCTCTCAAACTTCTCAGGCACTCCAGAGACTCATGATAAAAACTCAGGGCCATGCTTGATAATTCCCTTTCACTCATTGCCCAAACCATGTTCATTCTCCCACCAAAACACTTCTGAAATCCACCCATTTCCTTCCACCTCTACTTTAACCACATTGGTCTAAACCATCCTTGTCTGTCACCTGGGCTTCTGCTGTGACTACCTAACAAATCTCCCTGAATCCCCTCTTTCCCTTCTTCTCTTCCTCATTCTTGACCCAAATCTTTTGAAAATGCAAATTTTATTGATGTTTTCCTACAGGAAACCCTCAGTCGGCTTCCCATTGTACTTAAAATTCTAAATCTTCTCCCATGGTCCACAAGGCCCTGGATTACTGGCCTTCATCCACCGTGATTACCTCTGTCTCATTCCTCTTGCTCATCAGCCTTCAGCCACACTGGCCTTCTTTCAATTTCTATAACATGTTGAATTCTTTCTACCTCGGGCACATGCTCTTCTCTCTGCCTGGATCAATCCCTACCTCCCTCTTGACCTGGCTAACCCTTTCATTCTTTTGAGTCTCTTCTTAAATTCATGTTATTGTGGGAAATTTCCCTGTTGACCTTATCTAAATCAGGTAGTTTAAATTTCTAATCATCTCCTTTTATTCCTTCTTGTGTTTATCAATTTTTAAATATCTTGTTTATTTTTATGATTATTATGTTTAGCTTGCTTAAAAGACGAAAAGTGTAGAAACTGTCAATTTTGTTCCCTACTGCTACTAATGGAGGAGCGTGGTGGGG
>NW_023195631.1:0-794 GCF_002007445.2 Ailuropoda melanoleuca
TATTGAACTTTCTCACATTAGTCTCAGTTGCTAGAGATCTCAGAAGTCCCTCTGCCTGGTGGGATAGAACCCTAGCTCTCTATCTCACTATCACCCACCCGCTAGTTCTCAATCTTCAGCATGAATTGAAATTCCTTAGAGAGCTTGTCAAAAGCCAGATTTCTGGGTCCTACTCCCAGTTTCTGATTCAGCAGCCTGGGATAGGCCCAACACTTGCCATTTCTACCAAATTTCCAGGTGATACTGAGGGTCTAGGAGCATACTTTGAGAAGCACTGATCTATAAGTCAAATCTCAGCTTGAATATAATTTCATTTAAGAAGATATTGCTAGCCCCTAGGTCTAGTGCTTTTCCTGTATATTCCACATCAATCTATTTTTTCCTCATCATAGCACTTATACTACATTATGTTTTGTGATTGTCTATTTCTCTTAACAAACTCTAAGTTTAGTGTAAATGTAGACCATATCTCTTTTTTTCATCATTATATCCCTAATGCCTATTAAAGTACCTTGAAAATGTAGACATTTNCTAAAGTACCTTGAAAATGTAGACATTTAAGAATTGTTTTGAGGGCAAAAGGTAAACAGGGGGAGGAAAATGTCATGGAAAGGAAGAATTTGTGAATAATGCAGGGAGAGATTGAAAAGGATCAAGGAAAATTTCAAAAGCAGTCTTCTGAGCTCTACAAACAGCAGGTGTTTCTTTCACTTTTTTCTTTAACTCTAAAGAATTTAATAAATGTCTAGGTCCTCAGTATGTGTGCATGTGCGTGTTACATTGAATAGTGTTAT
>NW_023195632.1:0-1470 GCF_002007445.2 Ailuropoda melanoleuca
CTCTCTCGCTGGCTGTCTCTATCTCTGTCAAATAAATAAATAAAATCTTTAAAAAAAAAAAAAGAAATTTGTTACCATGTAGATTACAACCACTGGTCTTCATTTTTCCTCTTGGAATCAAAAGAAACAACTTCAGAATAACTATTAATGCCTCTTTCAGTAAATGTATCTCCTAACATGTGGTACCCAGAACCAAAGGCAATACTGCTAAGTGAAGAATGGAAAAGAAGTCTCTTCTTTCCCCCTCTATTAGTTCCTTGTGGCTGCCAAAACAAATGACCACAAACAATGGCTTAAAACAACCTTTTTTTTTTTAGTCTCATGATTCTAGAGGCCAATATTCAGAATTAGTATCACCGGGCCAAAATCAAGGCGTCAGCAGGGCTGTGCTCCTTCCAGCGACTCTGCATGAGAATCTGTCCCTTGCCTCCTCCAGCTTCTGGGGGCTGCTGGCATCCCTTGGCTTGTGGACACTTCCCTCCAAACCTCACGGCCAGCATCTTCGGTTCTCTTTCTGTTCTGTCTTCGCATGACCTTAAAATTTTGTGTGTAGACAAATTTCCTTTTGCCTCCTTCTTAGAAGAATGCCTGTGATGGCATTTAGGATGCACCTGGATGATTCAGGAAAATCTCCCCACCTCAAGATCCTTAACTGAATTGCACCCGAAAAGACACCTTCCACCCATGACAGGTAATGTTCACTGGTTCCAGGGATAAGGATATGGATATCTTTGGGGAGGGACATTTTTCAGCCTACTACACTCCCCTTAAAGGACAACACTTTCTTTAAGAGAGCCTAGCCTCTCCTTAGCTTCTTTTGTGGTTCCATCATACTACTGACTTTTACATCAAGACCCTAATTAATTCGCTCTCGTGCTGTCCGTTGCTTGGTCTTGACTGCAGTTCAGTATCCCAAATAGATGACATGCTGTTAGCTGTAAATACTGCTGATATCCAATACTGTTGCTATCTTCTCCGATCTATCCATCAAACTTTGGGGATTTCTGCCCACTTAATTAAATCTGTAAATTTTAAGTTTGGTAAGCACTTTTTAAGTTTTACCAGTGATCGAGATGTTCCATGAGCCTACCAGAAAGCAGAGCCCTGCGGCACGTCATCGGAAATGTCTGTCCCAGTTCCATGAAGCCCATCCTCTCCCCTGTCATCCTATCTGTCTCTTCTCATAGGCCTTCTGCTGATTTATGTGAGGTTTCTTGCACTGGGTAGGAGATGGGAATGATGATTGTGTATTTATCAGGTTTTAGTTCCCATATTCCAAAGCCTAGTTTAAATCCATTATGCATGGATTTCTACTGACTTTCAAACCAAAGTTAAACACTTGACACCAAAAGGCAGGAGGTGTTACATAGAGCAGAGCTTTTCAAATNCATCAAACTTTGGGGATTTCTGCCCACTTAATTAAATCTGTAAATTTTAAGTTTGGTAAGCACTTTTTAAGTTTTACCAGTG
>NW_023195633.1:0-1461 GCF_002007445.2 Ailuropoda melanoleuca
CTGCTTGTGTTCCCTCTCTCGCTGGCTGTCTCTCTCTCTGTCAAATGAATAAATAAAATCTTAAAAAAAAATGGTCAGCATTTGAGATATACTTTATATAACTATGGGATTTTGCATGTATTGGTTGTCAGCTAATAAAGCCTTGTTATAAACATTGGCTAGGATTAGTAGGTAAGAGAAATGGATTTAATGATGGGTGGTTAAATCAATACCTCTGACATTGAATAGCTGCTTAACTTTGGGTAAAATTATAATCATGAAAATATAAATTAGTCATTATGATGATGGAAATTTAATGTAAATTGAGGGAAGAGAAGAGAACATTATTTCTAAGGATCCTCCTGGTATAGTGACTTTTAGCTTTACTAAATTATTTGTGTTTATATGTCTGTTCATTTATGCATGTGTAAATGATTATATATATGATTATATATATATGTGTATATATATGCAAACATGGTGATGATGGAAATTTAATGTAATTGAGGGAAGAGAAGAGAACATTATTTCTAAGGATCCTCCTGGTATAGTGACTTTTAGCTTTACTTATTTTTGTTTATATGTCTGTTCATTTATGCATGTGTAAATGATTATATGTATGATTATATATATATATACATATATATATGCAAACATGTTTGTAAGTACAATAACTGCAATAAGTATTCCTTTCCAAAAATTGTGAAGAAAACTTTTTCCACGTAACAGTCCTGTTGCTTGGATATAGATCAAGTTATACACACACACACACACACACACACATATACTCCTGTTTCCCCTTCTTTTAAGATAAGTAAATCCTGTTGAGATTAGAAATAATAATAGCAACAATCACTGCATACTCTGCTTAATATTTTATATACATTATCTTATTTAATTCTCACAAAATTCTATTAGATAGGATTCTAAAAGCAAACTCAAAGTCGTACTCATATTAAGGGAGGAGAGTTGGAATTAGACCATAGGTCTGTTTTATAGCTATATTCTCTCAACTATGTGAAGGCTCAATAAATAAGTGATGTTTATTTTTATTTTAATATATCCCATTTTGCATCTGTAACCAATTTCTTTTTGAGAGCATTCTCAATTAGTAGCCATATTAATAATTCTCATAATCATAGTGTAATGTGTTCCCTACCCAAATGGTATCTATCTGTGGGTCACTTTTAGGATTTGTTGGAATTAGGGATGCCTCCCTTATTTGGGCCACATTATANTCCACATTATAATTTAATTCTTTTAATCACAATGTCTAGCCAAGAGATACACACAAGAAGATTTATACATCCTTTTATTTCTAATAAAATTCAGTGCCCCCAAATAGTTAGATATTATCTGTTCTGTTTGTAGCTTTCTGATGCTGCTGACTTTCTTTCATAGTGTAAACCATCCTGAACCCAGGTCGTGGTTTGACTTACTGCACGTTGGGTGTCAACATAGAAGGGTTTTGTTTGCAGCTCA
>NW_023195634.1:0-1149 GCF_002007445.2 Ailuropoda melanoleuca
TATTGAACTTTCTCACATTAGTCTCAGTTGCTAGAGATCTCAGAAGTCCCTCTGCCTGGTGGGATAGAACCGTAGCCCTCTATCTCACTATCGCCCACCCGCTAGTTCTCAATCTTCAGCATGAATTGGAATTCCTTAGAGAGCTTGTCAAAAGCCAGATTTCTGGGTCCTACTCCCAGTTTCTGATTCAGCAGCCTGGGATAGGCCCAACACTTGCCATTTCTACCAAATTTCCAGGTGATACTGAGGGTCTAGGAGCATACTTTGAGAAGCACTGATCTATAAGTCAAATCTCAGCTTGAATATAATTTCATTTAAGAAGATATTGCTAGCCCCTAGGTCTAGTGCTTTTCCTGTATATTCCACATCAATCTATTTTTTCCTCATCATAGCACTTATACTACATTATGTTTTGTGATTGTCTATTTCTCTTAACAAACTCTAAGTTTAGTGTAAATGTAGACCATATCTCTTTTTTTCATCATTATATCCCTAATGCCTATTAAAGTACCTTGAAAATGTAGACATTTAAGAATTGTTTTGAGGGCAAAAGGTAAACAGGGGGAGGAAAATGGCATGGAAAGGAAGAATTTGTGAATAATGCAGGGAGAGATTGAAAAGGATCAAGGAAAATTTCAAAGCAGCAGTCTTCTGAGCTCTACAAACAGCAGGTGTTTCTTTCACTTTTTTCTTTTTCTCTAAAGAATTTAATAAATGTCTAGGTCCTCAGTATGTGTGCATGTGCGTGTTACATTGAATAGTGTTATTATAGCAATTCTGTCCCCTTTTACTAAATCTGATCTCTACTGTGGGATTCAATTCTCAATTCAAAGTAAAAATAACATAATACATAATGTAAAAACTTTGTGAACCAGTAAAATCCTATTGTATAATTAACCCAGTTTAAAATGGTTTATAATTGCATTACTAAGGAGACTGATGATCAATGTGATCTAAATTTATCTTCTAAGAAGGCATGGCTGAAANAAAGAAGGCATGGCTGAAATGTATTTGACTTATAATTTGACTGTCATAATATGTATAGACACTAATAAAAATGGAAATAAGGGACACCTGAGTGGTGCAGTCAGTTGAGAATAGGACTCTTGGTTTCAGCTCAGGTGGTGATCTTAGGGCTATGAGATTGAT
>NW_023195635.1:0-2344 GCF_002007445.2 Ailuropoda melanoleuca
CTTGTGTGATAACTTCATTGTTGTTTTGGAGAACTCTTAAGATCTTGTCTTTCATTTTAACCCCATTTTTAAACGGAAGGGACATGAATTTAAAATGACTATGGAAACCTTCCTGAAATATCTTCAGAGAACCCCTCACCAGGGCAGCAGGAACCAGCCTCCACCCACGGCCCATGGGAGGCAGTGGCAGAGAGTCCCTCTACTCAGTGAGAGATGTAAGAAATCATTTACCGCAAAGTCTGGGAAGACAACTCTCACCGCTTCCTCTCTGTTGGACTTCCAGCTGCTCCATCTGAAAACACGAAGCCCCGAGACCCTCCCCGCCTCCCCATTCCCTGCTTCCAACCAGAAGTCATGGGAAAACAGAATGGGAAATGACCCTCGGGAACACGCCCTCCTTCCCGGAGGAGGGGAAAGGGAGTGGCAGCGACTTGGCCTGCACCGCCAGGGCGCGGGATACCGAGGCGGCTTTAACTGGGAGCCCAGGCTCTGCCCCAGTCCCTCAGCCCCAGTCACTCTGCACCCCTACACCCACCCTGAGCGCGAGGCACTGTCCCCAGCACCCGCCCCAGCACCACTTTGCTCTGACGTCCGCCTTCCCTGCTCTGACGATCGCCCCCGCCGGCCGCTCTTATAAAGGGGACTTTTGCCAATACTGGGATCGATCGCCACCTCGCCGGCGTCGAGCGCCCGCCGCCTCAGCTCACACACCTGTCAACTCCTCGCGCCCCCAGGTTCTGGGAGACCCGGGGCTGGAAGCCCGCCGCCTGGCCCTACCCCTCGCCCCTCGGCACCCCTGACCCTCCCGCCCTCCGCACCCTTGGAGCCCCCAACCCCCGCGGTGCCTGGGCGGCGGTCACGGGAGGAGTCCCAGACGCCGGAGCGCTTCCCGGCGCGGCGACCACTCAAGGTAGGAACAGAGCGAGCATCCGGGGCACCTCGGAGCCCGCTACCCGGGGGACACGGTGGCCGCCCCGCAAGCGTTTTTAGGTCGAAGGGACGCGGCTTTTTCGCCTCTTGGTGGGGATGCGCGGGCCGGTCCACTGTCTGGCACCCATGGCTCTCGAGGTGCATCGGCGGGAAAGTCCCAGCGCTGGAGAGGGGCCTAAGGGTAGCGGGAGGGATAACTGGGAAGTGGGGAGCCCCCAGACTGGGCCGGGAAAAGAACGAACTTCCTGGCTCCCGTGTTCACAAAAGCCGAGCGCATCCAGCCTGCCCCGCGCTTCTTTCGCTTCCCGGAAATCCAAGGGGGAGGCTAGTTCTTTCACCCAAGGTCTCATCACCCACCTGCGGACACAATTATTTGTTTTTCCGCCAGAAATGTGCTTGTGTGAACGTGAGGGCATGAAATAGCCATGGTCACGAGGGCTGAAAAATAAGAGAATAAGAATTCCAGGAAGTACAGGGGTTAGAACTTGACATCTGTCTCTTAAGAGTCTTGTTTTTAATACCTTTGACGCCTTCTTATATTTTTAGGCAATTCTGTATTTATAAATCTCTTTCTTGTATACACCATTAAGAGGGTGGGAGAGAGATGAAAAGAGCAANAAAAAGAGCAAAGAACAAGGGATGAGGAAGAAGAGAGGACCAAGAGGGTGCACTCTTTAAACAATGTAACATCTTTAGTTACTACAGTAACTTGGACCACAGGCACTTGTTGGAAATTGGAGTTGATGTGGTTTTGAAACTGATTTTCCTAACCCCCCCCCAGATATTTGCATGTCACATTACTTTTAGAACCATTCCCTGAAATTGTTTGAAAGGAGATATAAAGGAATGAATGAATGAATGAATGAATGTAAGACCATGTTAGAATTCTCAAGGTAGTCTTACAGTACCCTTTATGTTACTGAATAATTCTAGATGGAATAGTAAGTTAGTTCCAAAAACCAAATACGTAATGTTTGTAAATGATTTCTTGACCAAGTTACAAGACAAGGTTAATTTTAAATTGAGAGAATTTATTAAACACAAAAAGTGACCGTGGTTACATTTGTTAAGCAGCATTTTCAATTTCTTTTTGTTTTTCTTGAAAGCTCAAAACAATATTAAACTGTTAAATAGTAATTAGAATAAAATAGCGGGCATGTGTTGGCAACTGCCAGTGTCATATGTAATTTCAATGTGCTTTTTCTGTAAGTGGCACAGGATCTCTCATGAGCCAGCTGGTTTATTCCCAGCTGCCTATGCATGCTTGGCTGGTTTATAATGCATTACTGTATTTTCTTCAGAAATCTTAATGAAGTAGCTAGCTGTGGAAGAATCTGGACCCCTAAGTAAAAATGACTTTCCATGTGGAAGGACTGATAGCTATCATCGTGTTCTACCTTCTAATATTGCTGGT
>NW_023195636.1:0-612 GCF_002007445.2 Ailuropoda melanoleuca
CCCTGTAACCTGTTGTCCATACTGTGCTTTACAATCTTCTCATTGATTATTCATACCTGAGTATAACCCCATGAAGTTCAGTCTAAGGGGTGTCACCTTCAGAGGAAATGTATCCAACACCAGAAGCCGTGAAAATAGAGACCTGTATTTGAACTCCTTTTGGAGGAGTGGCCAGAGTAGTCTGAGAGTACATCCCCTAGGGAAAGCTTCTTTGAAAGTCCCATTTGGTGAGCTCCCTGTTTCCCACATCTAGCTGCTCAAACCTTTCCTTTACTCACCCCCTCCGTCTGACCTCGGTTCTCACTCTGTCCCCTGTGGTTAAGCCCCTCACCAGCGTGCACTACAAAAGAGATTCCTGAAATGGTACCAAATTCCCAAAAGCCACATACTCATTGAGGAGAGAAAAAAAACTGGAAGAACTCATACGGTGGGGTAATTTTTGATCCCATTATTTTTACACAAATTTACCTGTTACAAANTTATTACAAATATTTACTTAAAAATTTTATTTGATTACAGTATATTAGGAGAGGGTATTGACTTTATATAGAGTGCTCATGATAAAATATGGCACTCAGTTGACTTGCAATAAATATTTATGGAATGAATAGA
>NW_023195637.1:0-4274 GCF_002007445.2 Ailuropoda melanoleuca
GGCAAAGATCAACTGTGCAAACCCTAGGTATTATCCTCTAAAACCGTAGCTCATTATTTTGACTGTGTTGTTTTATGAGGCTGTGTGCTAGCTTGGGATGAAACACAGATCTGAGAGCAAATAGTTGATTTGGTGGTGGGGTGGGGGGAGTATCCCAGTAAACATAGGCAGGGGAGTGGGGAAGTGAGACAGGGCGGGTTAGGTAACCCAATAGGGTTCATTATCAACCAGGGACCCAGTACATTCTTCAGAGTTATTCTACTCCAAAGGTGAGGGAACTGGGATCGTTATCCATCGACCATCAGTCTGTCACGGGTGCTTCTGAAAGCAACAGCTCTCTGGCATGTCCATGGCATGGATGAAATATGCTCCCATAATGAAAAAAAGGCTTTCAGGCAGAGAGTCACAGTGTTTCACAGGAAGTGGCCTTCGGGTGTAGAGGTAAGTGCAGGAGCAGTTGGGTAGAACACCTAGGACATCTGCTCCGCTCTTGAGTGAAGATTACCAGGGGAAGTTTTATATTTGCCAGTATTTTCCAACCAAGTTCCAACTTATCCTCTCGTCTCCCAGAGCAGTTAAATACAAGCTACTGTTTCCTAAGCTTTCACTTTCCAAGGCAAGAATCATACACATCCTACAAATATTGCACTGAATGCCACACTTTTATTGGAGAAATTCCTTTGCATGGGGATATTGAACACATTTCCAGGGCTCAAGGTTTCTAGAAGGTGGGGACTCTCTCATCAGGAACTCATCTAATGTAGCTTTTATAGCTAAAGAAATGCTCACGGGGGAGGACTGCTAAAATCTGAGTTTATCAGTGGGATCACCACGAGTTTGGTCTCTGGAGTTTGGCTATTCAGGTCCAGAAAGTCAGTGTTATCATGTCTGCTTGTGGTTTTCAGGCTCTGAGTAGCTAGCCCATACCAAACAACTCAATTCATAAAAGACTTTATAAAAAGTCAGGCACAATCAGAGCATTGGGAATTGGTAGTTCTTAAATGATATGTTGCACCTTCCAACAGTTTCCCCCTTGGTCGCCATTAGACTTATGACAGGTTCACTGTCTCCCCACCTCCACCTTGGAAGTCCTAGATAAACACTGGCAATATCCTACTATCTTATTTGCCTTTTAATCAATCATCCAAGTCCCTCTTACTTTGTAGTAGGGAAAGTGTACTATAACTAAGTCTATTGTACTGTTCTCATCCCAGCAATTCCTTCCTAAAAATACACCTGGGTCTTGTAACAGAGACATGGAAATCCCACTAGTATCACCATCAGCACTTTTATTCCCTACCCCTCAGGACAGCCTCCTTCCCCAGACTCCAAAGTCCAGTGGTCTCTATGTGCTTTCAAAAAGGCAGGGGACATTGAAGGGTGGTCACCAAAGGGTAGTCATGAGAATACCAGGTGGAAATACGAATTCCTTTAAAGTTTGTGGAGAGCAAGATGGAGTCACTCATGTTGAGCAATAACTTATTTCAGGCAGTGATGCCAGCAACCAAGGGCATTGTAGCTAAGACCAGATATTGCCAAGATATTGCCAAAACCGGCAACAGCTGGCGACACCTAGAACTGATACCCAGCAGAACCAGAGGACATCTGCAAAGGCCCAAGACTCATTAAATCCCTTTAAAAATGGAGGATTTTTGCAGCAAACTGACTATCTAGATGCTGACCCTTTCATATCTGACCACATCACAAAGGCAGCTGTGCCCAAATGCTCCACCCGATGGATCTCTGAACATAACAGAGATCTTCCACTACCTGAACATAATAGGCAGCACGTGCCAAGAGCTGACCCGCGCCAGTCTGAGGCCTTATCTCCCAGAACTCACTTCGTGGTTTGGTTCATTAACTTCCAATTCCCCTGTTCTGTCTTGTTTGTTGTGTGACTTGTCTTATGCTTTGCTTTCTCTGACGTGTAAGACGCCAAGTTAACATGTAATGAAATGTCATTAGTTTGGAATCTTGAGCCTGCTTTATCATTATATTCACCTTGCTTTATGACTGAATAAAGCGGGCAGTGGGGAGAGACAGAACTTGCGTGTGCACCTTCACAGCGTGCTCACAACCACGTTGCAAAAGGACTGAGGGTCATGCCGAGCAGCAGTCACTCCTTGTTGAAGAGGCAGGTTTCCTCTGCTTCAGTGACCCAGGGGTTAATAATGCTGCCTGATCAGACCTGAGAGCTCCTTCAAAAGGCTCCTTTTCCATTGTCAAGGTTGATATTTACAAAATCACTTCCATGGTAGATTGATTGATGGTCATAATTCTTAACCCTTCTCTGTATCTATTCCTCTTGCCCTCCTCCTCTCACTCTTGGCTTAGCCTTGTGAGTTGCTTAGGCCAATAGGATAATGGCAAACATGTGAGGCAGGCTAAAACTGCTTACAACTGCTTGTGCGATTGATTTTGCTCCCTTCTGCCCTGTGTCATCACCAGTAGAAGGACATGTCCAGGCTAGTCCCCTGGTCCCAGGAGAAGGATGAGGAAAATATGGACCAGCGCAGAGTTACCTCAGTTGTCCCAGGAAAGGCCACCCTAGATCAGCCACACTAGATCAGCCAAGATAAGGGATCTCAGCCAAGAGCAGCCAAGCCTGACCCAGATTGGATGAACCCCATAGGCCTGTGAGCTGAATAAATGTTTTATTGTCGTACGCCACTGAAGTTCTGTGGTAGGTTGCCACGTAGCACTGTGGTGATATGGATAAATGATATGCCCTCTTCCTGACTCTTCTGGAGCTCCATCTGTGCTCCTGCCTGCTCACCAGCTGCAAGGAACTAGTTACAAGTCCAGTACATTTTACAGTGCTTCCTGTAATACGGAATGAATCAAAAGTTAATTTCTCAAGTCAATTTCTGTTGCCTTGCGTATCTCAGGCTTCCTTGGTGCTTTTCCTATGGATATTCGCTTAATTAATCTGTAAATACCCCCCAATGTCCCTTGTGGAGACAAACTCGGAATTTTATTTCCTTGATGCCAGCACCCAAACCCTTGGAGCTTCTTCTTCTGTCAGCCTCGACCTCTGGAAGACCATTCTCCCCCCTTCTTGTCACCTACATTTCTAATCCTTGGTGAGAAAAACAATCCCCGTCAGGCCAGTCATCTTCTGGGGGGGGGCAAAAATTTCTTTATCATGTAGACACAAGGCTTGTTTAGAGTCACAGGGATGAGCCACAGAGAGTCACAAGCTCAAAGAATTTTAGAACCAAAGGATGTTAGAGATAAGCCAGTGGATGCAGTGTGTGGCTTTGTCCAGCTGAGGAGATAAGTCTTCAAGATTTGTTAGTTCCAGATCCTTGGGGCCACCAGCACACACCTTCTGTTTCAGCTACTTATTGGTATGTGACAAATCATCTCCAAACTTAGTGGTATACTCCAACACCTTTCTGTTTAACCGTTCACAACCCTGTAATTTGGGTAAGGCTTGGCTAAGACAGTTCCCCTCTGCTCTACATGGCTGATAGGTTTGACTTGGGCTCAAGGGTGTCCTTGCAAGATGGCCCTGCTCTCAGGGTGGGAAGTTGGTGTTAGCTATTGGCTCGAAGCTCAGCTGAGGCTGTTAGCCAGGAGCTTCAGTTCCTTTCTATGCAGTTGATCCACGTGGCTAGATTAGACATCTCACAGGGTGGCAATCTCCAAATAGTCAAACTTCTTACATGGTGACTGGCTTCTTCCAGTGTGCAAAAATGAAAGCCAGCAGGCATTTTTAAGACTTAGAATGGAAACTGGTACCCTGTCACTTCCTCTATGTTCAATTGGTTAAAGAAGATTCCCGAATCAGCTCAGATTCAAGGGGAAAAGAAAAATACAGGGGTATAAACACTGGGACTGTTCGTTGAGAACAACCATTGTGAGAGATTAGCCCACTCTCCTTCCAGCTTTTACTAAAAATTGAGCTTCCACTGACCTTTCTAGCCAGCAAATAATGTGGTTAAGGTGAACATTGGCCCAGAAGTCAAGACACCCGAACTTCTTACCTAGCTTGACTATCAATTAACTTTAGAGATTTGGAAAAGTGACCTGACTCTGAAGTTTGTCTGGATAAACTTTAAAGTAGCCTGTGGTTCTAAAGGCAGAGTCTAAAGTCTTGGTAAGTTTTAGTTCCCGGGCAAGCCTTTGCATTCTCCTTCCTGAGTCTTTCCCACTCTTTTTGAACTGGTCTATCTTGATGTCCAGCTGCCAGGAGACCAACCAAGTCATTTATTTACTTCTTATGCTCTGCTGATCTAAGTCCTTCTGATTTGTCCTTTTGACCTGCTTCT
>NW_023195638.1:0-657 GCF_002007445.2 Ailuropoda melanoleuca
GAGGGGAGGTACACCCATAGTGCTTAAATCAGTGCCAGGCAAATGAACTTCAAAACTTTGGGTCAATTGATATAAAAAAAATATATAGAACTATGTTATAAATATATACATATCTCCTTGGTAATTTATAAGGAATATAACAGGTACCAGCTGTCTGTATTGACACTATTTTATTAAAAAATACAGCCATATAGTTAAGGCCAAAAAATATTTTTCATGAAAATAAAGAATTCCAGTTTTATTTTTATTTTTATTTTAAATAAACTCTTTAACTCAACAAATAGTAACAATTCCTCAAGATCACTTTACCCCATTTGATCTTTTAATAATTCCCATTACTGTACCCCTTAACTAAAATGGTTCTACCAGGGAGAAAAAAGTCTTGTGTGGCGAATTTTTAAATGCAATAAATGACTTCTGATTTCAGCTCCAAAGCGAAAAGTTTGGAGACCCTCACTTGTCTTTACAACAAGAAAAAAGCTAAACAAACTGAAGATCAATGACTTCTCTTAAGTCAATTGCNCAGATCAATGACTTCTCTTAAGTCAATTGCAGAAATGAGGTCACAGGGAAATGATCGTCCTGTAATCTGAGGAGACAGGCAAATGTAGAGAATAACAATCAACATCAGCTCATCTGAAGCAAAAGCCACTGGAG
>NW_023195639.1:0-947 GCF_002007445.2 Ailuropoda melanoleuca
TTTTAACTTTTTAAGGGACCTCCACACTGTTTTCCAAAGTGGCTGTGCCAACTTGCATTCCCACCAACAGTATGAGAGGGATCCCCTTTCTCCACATGCTCTCCAACATTTGTTGTTTCCTGTCTTGTCAATTTTTGCCATTTTGACTGGTATAAGATGGTAACTCGATGTGGTTTTGATTTGAATTTCCCTGATGGCTAATGATTTCGAACATATTTTCATGTGTCTGTTAGCCGTTTGTATGTCTTCATTTGAAAAGTGTCTGTTCATATCTTCTTTTTTTTCTTTGAATAGAAAGTATTCTTTTTTTAATAATAATATTTTTATTATATTATGTTAGTGACCATACAATTCATATCTTCTACCCATTTTTGATTTGATTATTTGTTTCCCGTGTATTGAGTTTGAGAAGTTCTTTGTAGATCCTAGATACAGGCTTTTATCTGTAGTGTCATTTGCAAATATCTTCTCCCATTCCATGGGCTACCTCTTAGTTTTTTTGACTGTTTCCTTGGCTGTGCAGAAGCTTTTTGTCTTGATGAAGTCCCACAAGTTCATTTTTTCTTTTGTTTCTCTTGCCTTTGGAGATGTATCATGAAAAAACTTGCTGTGGCCGATGTCAAAGAGGTTGCAGCCTATGTCCTCTTCTAGGATTTTGATGGATTCCTGTCTCACTTCGAGGTCTTTCATCTATTTGGAGTTTATCTTTGTGTATGGTGTGAAAGAGTGGTCAGGNAAGAGTGGTCAGGTTTCATTCTTTTGCATATAGCTGTCCAATTTTCCCAGCACCATTCATTGAAGAGACTGTCTTTTATCCACTGGATGTTTTTTCCTGGTTTGTCAAAGATTAGTTGCCCAAAGATTAGTTGCCCAATCATTCTTAAGCAGGATGGTTCATTTCTGGGTTCTCTGTTCTGTTCCATTGGTCTATGTGTTTGTTTTTGAGC
>NW_023195640.1:0-744 GCF_002007445.2 Ailuropoda melanoleuca
CCACAGACTACCACGTGCCCTGCCCCATCCCAGGCCAGCTCCGCAAGTAACCAGACAACGATGAATACCAGGCACTTGGCAGGAGAGAGGTGGAAGCCAGGCCAGGGCGTAGCTGGAGGGAGGGCTGGATAGAGGCAAGAAGTCAAGGGGGTCATGGAGCAGGGGTTTCTCAGAAAACCGTGTGGTTATGAGAAGTCCCACAGTCCTTCATCTACAGACCCAGGGGAGTCAGTGGTGTGGGTTCCAGTGTGAGTCCTCCCCCAAAGGCCACAGAAGACCGATACTCCAGTTCGGAGACAGGCAAGCAGAGAGGCAGGGCTCTCCTCCTCGGCTCTGTGCTGTACTCAGGGCTCCGTGGACCGGACGAGGCCCGCCCACAGTGGGGAGGCCATCGGCCTCACTCAGTGTCCACGTTCAAATCTTAAAGCCCCCAAAACACACTCACGGCCACACCCAGAATCGGGTTTAGCCAAACATCTGGGCACCTCATGATCCAGTCAAGTTGACGCTTAAAATTAACCCCCACTCAGGCAATAGTGATACACAAGTTAACAACAAACACTTACTACAAAACTTAGCCCTAAAGATACATGAGATATAAGTATACATGAAATAGTGTCCTTATTTCATATAACACAATAAATAATAGTATTTTATTAATGGAAATTGATTTATCATAGGATTTTTCTGGCTTGTTTTTTTCCTCAAATTCATTGTCTCATGAAAATGTAGACAACTAGCGAC
>NW_023195640.1:8616-10210 GCF_002007445.2 Ailuropoda melanoleuca
TGTCAGCGGGCAGCGTGGCCCGGAAGCAGAGATGAGCCACATACAGGTGGAGAGCAAGTGCCTCACGGCCACCCTCCCTAACACGAATGTGGACCTTGCTGGGCCGTGAGAGCGAACCAAACAGTCCAGAGGTAGAACCTTCTGCAGAGGCCACACTGAGGGTCGTCTTGGATCCCGTCACCCGAGCCTGTTCCTGCTGCCAGGACTGGGCGCAGGATGGACAGAGACGAGCCTTGAGACGGGATGGCTGTGATCCACTTCCCTGCCGCGGAGGCTCTGCCCAGGAAGCCCTGAGAATACCAGACTGCTATACAAAGTGCCACAGCACCCCAAAATAGCTTCGGAAACAATGGGTGCTACTGGGAAATGCTTCTCCTCAGTGCTGGTGAATTTGAACAACAGAAGGGAATGATTGTAAAGATAATGGAGGTGTCTGTCTTCCTGGGACAAAGTGATTGAAGATACTTAGAAATTTGACCCCTACACCTGCTGTGTGTGGTGGGAGGTTTGCCCAGGAGAACCACCGGTGTCGAGATGACGCAGACCCGGGAATCCTTCGAAATGACATTCGTGGATGCTCTGTCTCGAAACCAAGAAATGCATTTGTTGCAATGGGTCGCTTTACTTATGTCCCAGGGAGAGGTCTTCCAGCTCGGCACAGCTGTCATAGGACAATCTTTCTTGGGTTCCGCGCTCCTCACCCGGACCTCTCCAGACCAGGGGAGCATCCAGAGACTGTTGAGATGGAAGGAAACACGTTTGAGGGGAAAAGAAAGGTCTTTGATGAAGCCCCTGGAGGCAGACTACTAGGCAGGGGGCGGGGCATACTTTCATCACAGTAGCACAGAACTTTCCAGAATTTGATCCTCTCCTGTAAATGTCTTAGGTCGTCTTCTCTGATGCGCAACCACACCAAGGGCCTCTGACCTCATTCCACAGCCACAGACTACCACGTGCCCTGCCCCATCCCAGGCCAGCTCCGCAAGTAACCAGACAACGATGAATACCAGACACTTGGCAGGAGAGAGGTGGAAGCCAGGCCAGGGCGTAGCTGGAGGGAGGGCTGGGTAGAGGCAAGAAGTCAAGGGGGTCATGGAGCAGGGGTTTCTCAGAAAACCGTGTGGTTATGAGAAGTCCCACAGTCCTTCATCTACAGACCCAGGGGAGTCAGTGGTGTGGGTTCCAGTGTGAGTCCTCCCCCAAAGGCCACAGAAGACCGATATTCCAGTTCGGAGACAGGCAAGCAGAGAGGCAGGGCTCTCCTCCTCGGCTCTGTGCTGTACTCAGGGCTCCGTGGACCGGACGAGGCCCGCCCACAGTGGGGAGGCCATCGGCCTCACTCAGTGTCCACGTTCAAATCTTAAAGCCCCCAAAACACNTGCCCCCAAAACACACTCACGGCCGCACCCAGAATCGGGTTTAACCAAACATCTGGGCACCTCATGGTCCAGTCAAGTTGACGCTGAAAATTAACCCCCACTCAGGCAATAGCGATACACAAGTTAACAACAAACACTTACTACAAACTTAGCCCTAAAGATACATGAGATATAAGTATACATGAAATAGTGTCCTTATTTCATATAACACAATA
>NW_023195641.1:0-891 GCF_002007445.2 Ailuropoda melanoleuca
GCTCCACTCTCAGGGAGAGTCTGCTTGAGATTCTCCCTCTCCCTCTGCCCCCCCCCATGCACACACACACATACACACACACACACACACACTCTCTCGCTCTCAAATAAATAAATCTTTAAAAAAAACGAAGGCAGAAAAAAAAACCTCTGTCTCTAGAGGTGGAGACTTCAACTTTGGGACAGACATCTTTGTTTTAGGAAAATTATCATAGTAGATCTAGTATTTATAAAGTCAGTCTTTCACTCAACAAATCCTTGTGAGCTTACTCTGGACAAGGTGGTGATCTAGGCGTACCAACATATTCCAGACTGCGTTCTACCACACGGGCTATAAGTGTGGAGGTCAAGGGCAGGCTGCCCCAAAATGTTGAGGAATATTGATTATTATAAATGAAAGTTTCTTTGCAAGACGGACACTCAGGCCCTCCCCCACCCCCCTGAAAGCGGGAAATAACCCTCCCTGTGAAGGTAGGGTTATTTCCCTCTACCAGACCGTAAAGAGACATCCTTTTCACCAGAGATGGGAAATTTAGAGCAGAGAAGCTTGAATAAACAACTTGTTACTTTTTACTAATTTACTAATTTTACTAATTTACTACCCCAGCCCAAACCTGGTTGAAAATTCCTTACTAAGTGAAGCTCCCAAAGTTAACTTCTCTTTGTCCTGTCAATTTCTCACAGGTTTATTGTCTCTTTGTCTAAGAAGTATAAAAACTGCCTGCCTTGGTCATTTCTTTAGGCCTCAGTTTCATTACTGGNTCTCAGTTTCATTACTGGGCCTCCATGAGCATGTAATAAAAATCTGGTTTTTCCTCCTATTAATGGGTCTCATGTCACTTTAATTCTTAGTTCTGCTGGAAGACCCTGAAGAATAGAGGAGAATTTTTCC
>NW_023195642.1:0-330 GCF_002007445.2 Ailuropoda melanoleuca
CCAGTCGCCAGCCGCCCCGCGCGGGCTCCCGGAGCTCCCCGTCTCAGTCTGGTGTCTCGTGGGTGCTGACCTTGAGTCCGCCTGCTCCCCCGTGCAGGTGGCCCTCCAGCCGCCAGCCGCCAGCCGCCGGCCGCCCCGCGCACGCTCCCGGAGCTCCCGGTCTCAGCCTCGATCCAGTGAGCACACCGGAGCTCCGGAGCTCCGTAGCTCCGTGAGATGCTTGGTGGTGCACGCTCCCGTCTCACGGACTCAGTCTGCTGTTTCCAGAGTGCGGGTCCGCGGTCCGCCCGCTCCCCGGTGCAGGTGGCCCGCCAGCCGCCCTGCGCGCGC
>NW_023195642.1:386-633 GCF_002007445.2 Ailuropoda melanoleuca
GCCTGCTCCCCCGTGCAGGTGGCCCGCCAACCGCCAGCCGTCCGGCGTGCGCTTCCGGAGCTCCCGTTCTCAGTCTGCTGTCTCAAGCGTGCGGGTCCGTGGTCCGGAGAGACATATAAATTTTTTAGATGTGTGATCCTAATTTGACCATCTTTTGAAATATACACAGCCTAAGTATCCTTTAGCATTAATAATAATTATAGGAAATTTGAAAGTCAGAATTAGTAGTTATTCTACTTACACCATA
>NW_023195643.1:0-841 GCF_002007445.2 Ailuropoda melanoleuca
CTGCAGCAGTGAGGACTACAGTTTGGTTTGCTAATCCTCTCTGAATCTTGTTTAAGGGATTGAAAATGACTGCTACTTAGAAGGACTGGGCTTGCATCTCACCACTCATCTCAAGGAAGCAGAGAAAGTATCCTGTCCTCACACATGTCTAGGATGTTATAACAGGATTCAAGTAAATCTGATTGGTGCAGGGGAGGTAGTGTAAGAGACACAATTTATGTATCACCCTGGATCCACTCATCCCTGCCCAGGCATCAACCATTTGCAATACTTCTAGCTATCCAAAATATTCCCAGAGTGGTTAAGTTCCAGTGACTGCTGTTGTCATCATACACTGATGATGTCACTATGTAGCTTGAACTGACATGGAGAGACTCCTGCACTGCAGGCTAGAGGCTCTGGCTGCCCCAGTGGCTGCATAACACAACTGGGACACACAGGAAGTTAATGCCTTGTAGGGTAGACTTCACCACAGAAAAAAAGCAGATGGAAAGGACATCAGGAGATTTATTTCCCACCCTTCCTTCTCTTCAAGGTACTGCTCTGAGATGCAGTGTTTCTGTATGGCTTCTCTGGATACATCCTGCAAATCTAAGCATCTGGTTGATTGTGTCATGAAGCTGTGACCTTATCAGTAATTCATCTTTTTGAATTTCTCTCCTTCCTTTTCTGCCTCAATTCCCTTTTAACCTCACTCTTTCTTCTNCCAATTCCCTTTTAACCTCACTCTTTCTTCTCTGAGAATATATTCCCCCCAACAAAATGTTAGTGTGTTAGATTTTGTCATAGGTAATTTTTCTGTGATCCTGAGATAAGGTGTGAGCTATTTTAGTTTTTAGGA
>NW_023195644.1:0-184 GCF_002007445.2 Ailuropoda melanoleuca
ATAGCATTGAAAGTGTAGATTGCTCTGGGTAGTATGGACATTTTAACTATGTTAATTCTTCCAATCCATGCAATGCTCCTTGATTCCTGTTCCACCTTCCATAAGGCCGTCGACACTTCAAGGGCTTTCCCCTCACAATTTGTTTCTTGGTTCTAAGGGCTGGATCCTCCCCAGGCCCCTACAC
>NW_023195644.1:270-638 GCF_002007445.2 Ailuropoda melanoleuca
TTGCCTGGATGCTCTGCTTTATTAACAATGAGAAGGGCACTGAGTCCTCGAAAATCCTGAACCTTTTCATTCATGCTCCCTTACGAGAGTGATGACCGTTGATATTTCCCTGGACTGTGTGGGGTCTCAGAGACCACTATGGGGCACTCTCGTCAGGATTCTGCGACCACTTTCCCTCATGTTTCCCTATTCACGCAAGGTGATGATAGTGCTAAGATGGTCCCTGTACGGTGTTGTTTCTGATGGACGTGTTTTGGGCCTTTTCGTTCCATTGCCGCCAGCAGTTTTGACAGGATATCCCCAGGGAACAAGCATTTCGTTGGAAGCGGGTTTTGGCCGAATTGTCTTTCTCAGTGCTGTGTTCTTCG
>NW_023195644.1:763-1285 GCF_002007445.2 Ailuropoda melanoleuca
CCCAGGCCCCTACACCCAATGTGGAACCGGGCTCCCCAGTGAAAAGGCTGCTGTTCGCTGGAAGTGTTTTTCTGCACGCACTGCTTTATTACCAATGAGGAGGGCGCTGAGTACTCGAAAATCCTGGACCTTTTCATTCATGCTCCCTTATTCACGAGAGATGATGATCGTTGATATTTCCCTGGATTGTGTCGTGTCTCAGAGACCACTATGGGGCACTCTCGTCAGTCTTCCATGGCCACTTTCCCTCATTTTCCCTCTTCACGAAGGGTGATGATAGTGCTAAGACATTCCCTTTATGGTGTTGTTTCTGACGGACGTGTTTTGGGCCTTTCGTTCCATTGCCACCAGCAGTTTTGACAGGATTTCCCCAGGGAGCAAAAATTTCATTGGAAGCGGATTTGGCCGAATTCCCTTTCTCAGTGCTGTGTTCGTCGTGTTTCACTCACGGTACCAAAGCACCTTGATTCCTGTTCCACCTTCCATAAGGCCGTCGTGACTTCAAGGGCTTTCCACTCACAC
>NW_023195644.1:1349-1502 GCF_002007445.2 Ailuropoda melanoleuca
AAAAAGCTGCTGTTTGCTGGAGGTGTATGCCTCGACGCTCTGCTTTATTACCAATGAGAAGGGCGCTGAGTCCTCGAAAATCCTGACCCTTTTCATTCATGCTCCCTTACTCACGAGAGATGATGATCGTTGATATTTCCCTGGACTGTGTGG
>NW_023195644.1:1750-1893 GCF_002007445.2 Ailuropoda melanoleuca
GCTGTGTTCGTCGTGTTTCACTCACGGTACCAAAGCCCCTTGTCACCTGTTCCACCTTCCATAAGGCCGTCGTGACTTCAAGGGCTCTCCCCTCACACTTTGTTTTTTGGTTCTAAGGGCTGGATCCTCCCCAGGCCCCTACA
>NW_023195645.1:0-3290 GCF_002007445.2 Ailuropoda melanoleuca
AATTAGCCATGGAATTTAAAATAAGCTAGGTGATTTCAAGTTTTCTTTTAGCCACATACAAAAAACAAAAAAGTAGATGAAATTAATTTTAGTAACATTTTATTTAACCCAATATATCCAAAATATAACTTTAACATGTAATCAATATAAAAACGTAATTTACATTTTTTCATACAAGGCATGGAAATCCAGTATGTACTTTACATTTGTATACTTTATTCTTTTTTTTTAAATTTCATTTTTTAATGTAAATTCAATTAATTAACATATAATATATTACCGGTTTCAGAGGTAGGGGTCAGTGATTCATCAGTCTTATATAATACCCAGTACTCATTACAACCTATGTCCCCCTTAATGTCTGTCACCCGGTTACCGCATTCCCCCACCTCCCTCCCCTCCAACAACCCTCAGTTTCTTTCCCATGATTAAGAGTGTCTTATGGTTTGTCTCCCTCTCTGGTTTCGTCTTGTTTTATTTTTCCTCTCTTCCCCTATGATCCTCTTCTTGTTTCTTAAATTCCATATATCAGTGAGATCGTACAATAATTGTCTTTCTCTGACGACTTGTTTCCTTAGCATAATACCCTCTGGTTCCATCTATATACTTTATTCTGAATTGCTTAATTTCAGTTAGACATGCTGGAACTGTATTAGATTTCATAAAACTTGCAGTTGAAAAGGTACATCCATATACCTGAGTTTTTCCAAACGCACTTAAAAAATTCCCAATAACTGAAGCAATTATCAGCTTTAAATTTTAGTTAAAAATAAATAAAATAAAAAATTTAATTCCTTAGTTGCATTAGCTGAAGTTCAAGTGCTCAATAGCCACATGTGGTTATTGGATACTGCTTTGGACAGCACAGCAAAGTATTTACAGGACATTCTCTTTACTAGGTATGAAGGTTTGTATAGTGAGCTTTAAACAAAATTACATATAGTGCTGAGTGTTCTTCTTCATGCTCAAAACCTCTCTGTCTTTAAAGACACTAGCAATACATTTGAATTAGTCTTTGAGTTTCTGACAACCAAAGGCATCCTAACTGATAATTCAGACCCTATGACTGATTTAATAATAGGAGTATTGATTCAGATTGGGATTTGGAGGAAGTGACATTTAAGTTGCAACTGGGAAGATGAGTAACATTGGGCTAGGTAAAGGTTATAGGGGAGTGTGTACCAGAGAGAGGGAATACCGTGCTGGGGAAGAGCTTGGGAATCTGAAAGAAGGCCAAGTGGCTGGAATATAGAAATGAGGGGGCGAGTAGCATAAGTTGAGGATGAAGACATTAGAAGTAGCCAGATCATGCCCAGATTTACCCTTGTAAACCAAAATCGGCCCCTTGCCTTGCTTCCAATGTGAATAAGCATAAATGTCACATACCACAGTTAGAAAAAATGAAACACTTTGTGCTCTGAGGTAAGCCAAAAAAGAACAGTGTCATACTATCCAGTCTCCAAAATGAATGAAACCTTTAGCCTTTTTCATATGTTTCTGATTCCTTAACAAAAACAATTTAATCACTGGCTTTTGTAATGCTGACTTTTGTCTTTTATAAGCCTGATGATATGCAATAATTTGGGGGGAGTATGGCAATCATATGAGAAAGTTATTTTTTCCATCATGAACCATATAACCTTGGGGTGCGTGTGTTTTCTGAACCAGTCCTTTTAAAGTTGAACTCACTTGTAAACTTTTACAAGTGTTTTTCCAAGAAAACTTTTTTTTCCTAAATGCTTTTGTCTCTGAGACTTCTTTTGACATAGGATATATTAAGGAATTTGGATTTTATTTTAGGTGCCATGTAACTGAAAAGTTTGAAGTGATGTTTATATGTTTCAATCAGTATGTGTGTGTGAAAGAGAGAGAGAGAGAGAATTGGTTCTGTGGTTTTAAAAGATTGTTCTGGCTACATTGTACAGAATGGATTAGATAGTGTTAGAGAGGGTGTGGGCAGACCACTTAGGAAACTAGTCCTGGTGACTGTCCAGGTGACACATGATAAATATCTAGGAATAGCTTTAAGGTAGTGGAGGTGGAGAGAGATATATAATATATCTCCATTTCTCTCCACCTCCACTACAATCAATTAAGCAATAAATAAATCTTTTTTTTAAAGATTTTATTTATTTATTCGACAGAGATAGAGACAGCCAGCGAGAGAGGGAACACAAGCAGGGGGAGTGGGAAAGGAAGAAGCAGGCTCATAGCAGAAGAGCTTGATGTGGGGCTCGATCCCAGAACGCCGGGATCACGCCCTGAGCTGAAGGCAGACACTTAACCGCTGTGCCACCCAGGCGCCCCAAGCAATAAATAAATCTTAATCACTAGGTCTTGATAATGCATTGGATATATGGGGCATTGAAAAAGTAGTGTCAGGAAGGGCTTCCAGAGTTCTGCCATGAATTGCTGGGTCAATGAAGTGTCATTTTCCAAGATAGGAATGATTATAGAGGAGTATATTAGCACAAGGCTAGATCACAAGTTGAATATCAGAGATATGTCTGAGACAGATATCAGACAGACAGTTGGATATACACATCTGGAGGTCAAAAACAGTTTCTGAGCTGAGAAATAAGTCTGAGAGCTGCTGACATATAGATGAAATTTAAAACTCTGGAATTGTATGAGATAATCTAAAGAGGGTATGTAGAGTGACAGGACAAGGCCCCGGACCATGTTCTGAGGCATTCTAGCATATAGCAGGTAGGTAGGGGAAGAGGGTCTGCAAAGAATCAGGATTGGACAGAGAAAAACCACCTGATAGCAGTCAGGACGGAAACTGCAACTCACTCTTTTACCTATAGGCAGCTTTTTTTTTTCTTCTCCAAGTGTAGCAGATCTGGATGAAATTAGGCATTTTTAAGCTCTAACATCCAGTGTTGGAGTGAATACAAAGATTTTATTTCAGCTGGCATGATTGTGCAATATGCATTCACAAAACGTCATTCTCCACATTGGGCTCAAGTGCACCAGATCCAGGTAAAGCAGTTAGTGTGTTTGATCAGTATGGGCTTTGTTGAATGCATATGAAAGACAGCTAAGATTCTTTAGTTTTCTGTTATTGATACTGTGGTTGGTTGTAGTATTGGTAAATACATATGTTTAGGCAATCCAAAGAGTGAGCTATTTTTTTTAAAAGATTTATTTATTTTGGAGAGAGAGTGTGTATGTGAGCAAGAGGCGGGGCAAAGGGAGAGGAAAGCAGATTCCCCACTGAGCGAGGAGCCCCAGAAAGATCTCACAACCCTGAGATCATGACCTGAGCCGAAACTGAGTCTGACACT
>NW_023195646.1:0-792 GCF_002007445.2 Ailuropoda melanoleuca
CCATCCACATCACTGCAAATGGTACGATTTCATTTTTTTGATGGCTGAGTATCATTCCATTGTGTGTGTGTTTGCGTGTGTATATACATATATACACACACACACACACCACATCTTCTTTATCTGTTCTTCTGTCGTTGGACATCTGGGCTTTTTCCATAGTTTGGCCATTGTGGACATTGCTGCTATAAACATTGGGGTCACATGCCCCTTCAGATCACTACATTTGTATCTTTGGGGTAAATCCCTAGTAGTGCAATTGCTGGGTCATTGGATAGCTCTGTTTTCAACTTTTTGCGGAACCTCCATACTGTTTTCCACAGTGGCCGTATCAGCTTGCATTCCTACCAACAGTGTAAGAGGGTTCCTTTCCTCTGCATCCCCGCCAACATCTGTCATTTCTTGATGTGTTCATTTTAGCCATTCTGACTGGTGTGAAGTGATATCTCGTGGTGGTCTTGATTTGTATTCACTTCCCTGATGCCCAGTGACTTTGAGCATTTTTCATGTGTCCGTTGGCCATTTGTATGTCTTCTTTGGAGTAATGTGTGTTCACGTCTTCCACCCATTTCTTGACTGGATTATTTGTTTTTTGGGTGTTGAGTTTTATAAGTTCTTTATAGATTTTGGATACTAGCCCTCTAAGTAATATGTCATTTGCAAATATCATCTCCCATTCTGTGGTTGTCTTTTGGTGTCGGCGACTGCTTCCATTGCTGTGCAAAAGCTTTTTATCTTGACGAAGTCTTTGTTTCCCTTGCCTTTGGAGACATGTCTAGCAAGAAGTTGCTG
>NW_023195646.1:1097-1379 GCF_002007445.2 Ailuropoda melanoleuca
CAAAGAAACAGAATGTTTTTGTGCCAGTACCATACTGTCTTGATGATTACAGCTTTGTCATAGAGCTTGAAATCTGGAATTGTGATGCCACGAACTTTGGTTTTCTTTTCAACATTCCTTTGGCTATGCAGGTTCTTTTCTGGTTCCTTGCAAATTTTAGGATTATTTATTCCAGCTCCGTGAAAAAAGGGGATGGTACCTTGATAGGGATTGGATTGAAGGTATAGACTACTCTAGGTGGCACAGCATCTTAACAATATGTGTTCTTCCAGTCCATGAGCA
>NW_023195647.1:0-200 GCF_002007445.2 Ailuropoda melanoleuca
TATGTTAGGAGCCATCTGTGCTTGGAAAATAACTATTGCCTACACTTCTATTTGAAAGTAACTTATTTTAGGGGTTCAAGTAAAGAATTTCTTCTGCATTATTAAAATCACTCTGGAAAGGGAAATTTATTAATCATTTATCAGTTGGAGGCAAATCACTTAATATTTAATACTATTCAAAGGAAAGTGTTTAAGCATAG
>NW_023195647.1:282-568 GCF_002007445.2 Ailuropoda melanoleuca
CCCCCCCCCCCATGATTGTTAAGTTGGTTCTAAAGCAGTTCCAAAGTTTGTGACAAGTTTTCCCACTAAGCTGGCGTCTGTATGAGTCTCTGAGGATCAATAGCTTCTCATCAGAATGGTGAGTTTTGGCAGGGCATTTGGATGTTCTGTAATTAACTACTCACAAGGGGCAAGGCAACCCATTCTGTGGAAAGAGCAGTCAGGGTCAAGAGAGGAGAATGCAGTTGCTAGTTGCAATTGTGGGATCTCAGAGCAGAACATCGGGGTCTTATCTTTCTGTCTCCTC
>NW_023195648.1:0-602 GCF_002007445.2 Ailuropoda melanoleuca
TTGATGTTCCCCTAAGGCATCCACCAGTTCCAAGTGTAAGTGATGCGCACAGTTTGGAGGCGTTGATTAGTCGTAGCTGCAACTCTCGTAACACATTCATGTCAAATAATGCTTAATCTGTGGGTTCAGGCCATACCCGTTTCCTTCAGCTCTTTTATTTCCAAGTCAGGGGTCTCTTTCAGATGTTCTGAGGTCAGTCCTAGATAGACATTGACATCAGGATGGAGTTCATATCTCTGCCCCTTGGGGCTCTCAGTTGGCTGAGTTCTCTGGGTTCCGAGAAAATCCTTTAACAAGGGAAATATTATTAAAGACGTATTTATAATCATCTGAATGTCACTGTTTTTTTTTTNTTACGTTTATTTTTTAAGTAATCTCCATACCCAATGTGGGTCTCAAACTCACAACCCTGAGATCAAGAGTCCCATGCTCTTCCAATTGAGCCAGCCAGGCGCCCCGACACAGGTGTTTTTGAAACAGATCTAGGTATCAAATACATTCCCTCTTCCTCCTGTTGGACAGACTGACTACAACTCAAATTAGCTAATTCATCGTTATTATCAATATTTTAAAAATAATAACAATAGGGGCACCTGGATGGC
>NW_023195649.1:0-1577 GCF_002007445.2 Ailuropoda melanoleuca
GTAGATATAAAAAGATAGATACGCCAGGAGCAATAAGAAAGATTCATTTAAACAACTTCTAAAATATTAAGCAGTCTATAATTGCTTTATGGCTTTTTTTACAATTTATAGGCAATGTAGATATAAAGTCCATTATGAACAGGCTTTGTTTTTTTTTTTCACTTTGCTATTATAAAATGCTATAATACTACATTGTGCCCCATACTAGAAATGTGCCAAGCTTGCAGACCTCATTTGAAACAGAAAGAAGTCATTCGACGCAATGAGAGTCATTGTATTAACTTCTGATCATACATCTCTGTCTCTCTGATTAAAATATTAAATCTGCTTACCATTGTGTAGCTGTGGGCTACCTTCATTAACTCAATGCACCCTTGAGCATCTGCGAAGGCTCGGATCCCCAGACAGTTGGATGGGTGCAACAGCTTCATGAGAAAGTGGCAGCACACGTCCACTACTTGTGGAAGCTGAAGAAGGCAGGCTGCAGCAAGCAGGTTTTCGATGGTGTCTTCCTTTAATTCCAAGCAACCTAAACAGTAGGTCAGGAGAATTATGAAACTCTGTTTAAACCATGTACCACACTGTACTATTCAAAACATTAGGCCAATCTGCTAGAAATGACCTGAACCTACTCCCATAACCAAGATAAATATAACTCACTAAAGGCCAACTACTGTTTTAAGTATCTTGCATTTCTTACTTTATGCAATGTTCAAAATCATCTAGAGGATGTACTAAATAGCTGTGTTCACTTCAGCCGGAAGTGTGGTTGTTCCTTTTGCTGTGAATTAAGAAAAAAAAATAGAGTAACAAGTAAGTTTCACAAAACATGTCTACAAACTTTGGAGAGCAAAGGTTCACGAAATTCCTGGCATTGCATTCATATGTATATTAATATGAAGCACCTATGTGTGGATAATGAATATATGTATATAAATAATTATATATATATATAATACATGCATATATATATAATGCATGTATTGTAGAGTGCTAATATTGTATTTAACTCACCGTACCCATGATTATAATTTTCTATAATTTTTTTTTGTCCGTTAACCTAAAAAAATGAGTATTTTTAGTGCTTCCTCTTAGATTTATCTAACTACTGAAATAATTTATTAATGAATGGGGCTACTTCTGTAATGTTTGTAAAACATTCCTGTGAAGCTTTCCTGGCTTCATTGTTTGGGGTTGGCTTTTATTTAGCAATTCAACACATCTTTACTAGGTTTATTCCCCATTCAGATTTTCTATGTGTCACTCAGTAGTGAGTGAATATTTCTAAGTCATACAAATGGCTTCTTCCATCTTGATTTTTGTGGCACAGACTGCTACTCTTCACCAGAAATAGCTTCTCTCATTTTCCGGAGCACAGAGCCAGGCCACATGTTAACATCACATGTCAGTGGACTATGAGTAGAGGGATGTGTGTTACTACCACACCAAGGCATCTATGACACGAGTGTGCTTCAACCGAGCTTTCTTTGTCTTCTACCAGCAAAATAAAGATGACAAAAAACCCTGGTGGATGGAGGATGCACCAGGAGTAAGGAGCCTGGGTACCTGCATCTACA
>NW_023195650.1:0-710 GCF_002007445.2 Ailuropoda melanoleuca
TCTCAGGTCTGCGGGCATGTTAACAATGACATGTTTAATCCCCATAATAAATATTTAGTCAGAGATATTTGGGAAATTGCTGCTGCTGATGTAGAATGAACGGAGGTATGGTTTTGTCTTTTACACTTTTGTTACATTCTTAGAGAAACTAAAAATTTTTTTAAAGATTTTATTTATTTGTCGGAGAGAGAGTTTGAGAGAGAGCGGGCAGGCAGTGGGAGCTGCAGGCAGAGGGAGAAGCAGGCCCCCTGTTGAGCAAGGAGCCCGATGCCAGGGCTCGATCCTGGGGCTCGATCCTGGAACCCTGGAATCATGACCTGAGCCAAAGGCAGCCGCTTAACCGAANACCGAATGGCCACGCAGGCATCCCAAAACTAAACTTGTCCAATAGTGTTTTATTTTTTTCTTGGCTTTTTATTTAACATTACCAGTAAGAATAATGGTTGCCATTATGGATCCTCAGTAGGGCCAGGCTCTTGACGTACGTTAAACTCTCTGCTACTGCTAATGTAATTCTTTCTAATAAAATTTGATGTTATGAAATAGGTTTTTATATACTATCCATTCATATATAATATATAATATATGTTTACATTGACAAGTAAATAAATGTTAGGGTGGTTCTGCAGAACAATAGGCTTGTTGTGTTACATATTTCCTGCTATAAAGATGAGGACATTGAAGGACGTTGTTGAATTGCCCAAGGTCAC
>NW_023195651.1:0-2160 GCF_002007445.2 Ailuropoda melanoleuca
CTCACCCTCCCCTCTCCCGCACCTCCTCCCACCAGATCCCGGGCGGGTCCTGAAAATATCTAAATCTGGGTCTGCAACTGCCCTGATGAAAGTGGATTTAGGGCAAACTCAACCATACAAGATGATGGCTCAGAAAGGGTTTTATCAACTGCCGAAGGCTGCCCCCAACACGGACTTGCCAGGGTGGGCGCCGAGAGGAAGAACCCACTCAGCCCCTCACCCTGGGGCCCCTGACTGAAGGGACAGGGTCTTGGAGTGATCAGCCCCCTAGGACCCAGCCTGCAGAAAACAGGCTGGGCCTGGCTGCCAGCCTGTCCCCACTGCGGGTGCAGAGGGCGTGGCCACCGTGGCCGCAGCCCCAGGCTTGGGCTCAGCCGGGGTGGGGCAGTCCCTGCAGGTCCTGGAATGAGCGCAGGGACTTCCTTGAATGGAGCCCCTGGAAAGGTCGCTCTGGGACGCAGGCCAGGAGGAGTCAGACCCCAGCCCTGCTCCGCTCGGTAGGCTCTCCCGGGCCCACTCTGGGGTCCAAGGACAAGTTCAGGCCCACGCTCATCCACTGACTCACTGTGTGCCGGGGCTCGGGAGAAGTCGACAGTCACAGACAGAGCCGCCGAACATTTGCTTTGTCTCCCTGAGCCTCACGTTTGCCCCTTCTAGAAGACGGAGCATGGCCTGGGAATGTCCGTTTCAGCGGATTCCCTCAAGGGCAGTCTGGCTCCAGTGTGTGGCTTAAGGCCACTGTGATTCCATGACCCCAGTGTCTCACCGCAGGGTGGCTTCCTTCCTCCCCTCGGCCGTCAGCGCTGGCAGAGCATGAACTAAGTGTCCGGGGGGGCAGACACACAGGGCCAGATCCGTGCGCCAAAGGTCTGCCCGCCTCTGCCAGGCGGCTCCAGCGTCCCGGCTCCGGCCCCCAGACCCAGGCCACGGCTCTCCCACCTGCAGACCCTCCTGCCCCCAGACCAAAAACTGTCTCCAAAACAAATCTATGCTAATGAGCTGCTGCAGGGCCCGCCACACATCTGCTCAGCAGAAGTCCCGCCGCAGACCTCACCAGCATCCCTGCCCACTCTGCAGCCTCCGACCCTTGGGGCTGGGGGTGGGGAGAAAGAGCCACACAGTCTGAAATCTCACTTTAAAAGAATGAGGATATACCCATGGCTAATGTAGACCACCGAGTCCCCCCAGCCACACCTCCAACGGTGCAGGCCCAGGAGAAAGAGGTGCAGCTTGCAGGGGTGGGGGGGAGGGGCAAGGGTCACCAAGGAAATGCTCCAGTCTCGCCTTTTCTTTGGCCGCCAACTAAAGGCAAACCACACCCAAGCAGTTCCAGCATCTGGGGGAGTTTCTGGAGGCTGGTGGTTTCCACAGTAACAAAGGGTGAGGGGCTCCTTGTTGACAAATTGCTTCCCCACCCCCCTCCCCAGGCAGCGCCCAGCCTTTGGCCTCCAGCCCTGACCTCTGTTTTCCTGGGGTTCCCGTAGTTACAGGCTGGTGTCCTCCAGCTGGGCGAGGGCCTCAGAAAGCCTGAAAATGTGCCCTTCTCTCCTGATGCCTGCCAACCCCCTGGCCACGCCAAGGCAGGCAGCTGCCCCCTTTACTGCGGCTTGTAAAAGATCAGAATCGCCCCGCCCAGGGAGCGGGGCGGGCAGGTGGCCGGCAGCGGGGCCCCGTTGTCCAGGCCGCCTCGCGGGGGTGGAATTCTTAAGAAAACTGAGCCCCCGGAAAGGCTGGCTCCCCCTGCCCCAGACTCAATTCCAGGGGGATGACCCGGGCCAGGCCCCGGGGGCAGGCGGAAGGTAGGGGGAGGGTTTCGCTTCTTTTACCGGGTCTAGGAAACTATTCATGAACCCCAATGGGGGGGCTCGTGCCTCCCACACTGAGGGATTGTCTAAATTTAAGAGGGGGGGTCAGGGAGATGCACAGACACAGAGGGACTCCCCCAGAGGGGCAGAACGGAGAGACAGAACATAAAGGCAGAGGCACAAACCCAGGGAGACTGAACACGAAGGCAAAGGGGAGAAGAAACAGAAAGAAAGGGACCGAACACAGAGGGGGACGGAAACAGAGAGACGAGAGACACGGGCAGTCGGATGGGGAGACAGAAAGACAGAGGGCGAGACAAAAAGGAGGCAGAAACGTACCCGACCGGAGCGGCTC
>NW_023195652.1:0-985 GCF_002007445.2 Ailuropoda melanoleuca
CTGCTTAGAATCATTGGCATCTTGCTGTGTGAGGCTTTGTAGTGTAGTCCTTTGCCTACGTGTGTCTTTTCCTGTTAGATTAAAAAAGCCTGAGCTGAAGGACTGTGTCGGACTCATCTTTCCATCTTGGAATCCCTCACAGTGCCCAGGACATCTCTGACGACAGGGAGAGGAAGCGGGGCTTATCAAATACTGCGAAGGTGTTTAAACTGTCTCTAAAATTGGCATTGATACTAAGAAGCACAGACTACTTAGATTTTATTTTTTAGAATTTCAGGATGCTAGGGTTCTTGACTTTGTCTGTGTTTGTACGTGTCTGTCTTTACAGCTTGAACCTGGAGGTGACCGACCATCTCCGGGATCAAAGGGGGCCTTTGGGTTTCAGCAACCTGTAAGGTAACATGACCTCACAGTAAGAAATAGGTCATTTCCTTTTAATAGAAGCATAAATACACTTTAGGGTCTTCAACTGTGTGCATTCTCAACAAAGTAGAAAATAATTCCATATATTCTCTAATATTTAGTTATTATTATCCCAAGAAACTTCAAGAATCTTTTGTTGGATTTCTGGAATCCATTCATGCGTACATTCATGCATTCATTCAGTGTTCTAGTTGCAAATTGGATTGACCTCTTTATGTCTTTTGTTTTTACCTCTCATTGTATATTATGTCTTGTGTTAAATTCAAGGGGATATGAATTGTATATGTGTGTCTGCTTATTTACTTAAACATTTAAGTCCATTCTGATTTCTTTCCCAGGATATCATTTAGTAAATTGCCTAGAGCAAAGTAAACCTTCAAAATACGTGTGTGACTGAGTGAAGGGTGGGGCGGAAGTTTCCACCGCTGTTGGCTCCTCCAGCCTTTCTGTGTTCCCGAGGTCCTGGGGGTGATCCGGACCCTCCCTGCTCTATCCCTCTTGCATTTCATCCACTTTAGGCAGGTGGATCGTGCTCAGGATTTGTATCTGTTTCTCTGTCTCT
>NW_023195653.1:0-628 GCF_002007445.2 Ailuropoda melanoleuca
CTTTAGTTGTTTGTCCATGTCTCCTTTCGCTCAGTCAGTATATTTGAGACAGCTGTTTTAAAGTCTGTTCACCTCTTACTAAGTGCCAGACACTATTCTAAGCACTTTACATATGTTAATTCACTTAATAATCACAACAATCTTAAGAAGTAGTCTCTATTATTATTATTTTCATTGTACAGATGGGAATGAAGGGGCAGAGAGCTGAAGTTACTTGTCCAAAGACTAAGATCTAGTAAATAAGAGAACCCAGGTTTGAATCTAGATGTTTTTAATCTCAGCTCCTGTGCACTTCACATTCTGTCTTCTGTGATCATAGTTGCATAGAGATTGACCATCGCCATGTCTTTCCCAGGAAGCATGAGAAAAGCACTCAAAAAATCGAAGACACAACCAACAATTAAATGTCAACAAGGCTATGGAATATGCAGAGAACGATGCAGACACGATGAAACTGAAACTCACTTCTGTCGAAACAAAGGAAAGTNTCTAGATGCTTTTAATCTCAGCTCCTGTGCACTTCACATTCTGTCTTCTGTGATCATAGTTGCATAGAGATTGACCATCGCCATGTCTTTCCCAGGAAGCATGAGAAAAGCACTCAAAAAATCGAAGACACAACCAACAA
>NW_023195654.1:0-609 GCF_002007445.2 Ailuropoda melanoleuca
CCTTCCCTGGAAGAGAATAATGTTCCTACTTGCCTCTTCTCCCTGCTGGTGAGGCCATCCCAGTCCATCCAGTCCTTACTTCAGGCAGGAGTGATTTAACAAACACAAAATCTACCTTTTGGATCTAGTATTCTCCAGCCTCATCCTTCTTTATGCCTACCCCTGCTGCACATGTCTTGGTCTCATCATCAAATGCCTACCTCCTGACTTTGCCCCTAAACCCATTTCTAGAGTTTATCTTACCCTGCACACCACTTTCCCCTTATTCTCTGATTCTGTGTCCTCATTATAGTTTAGAGCTGATACTGAAGTTGTTCTCATAGCTCAGACCTGAACTTCACTAAAATCAGTAATACACCTCTAATTCNGTAATACACCTCTAATTCAAGGTCATTTTCTCTAGCTACTGAGAGTTCATTTCTATGATAGTGGACAGCAGACAGCATGAAGTCGTCTTTTTTGATAGTTGCACTCTGCGATTGTTCGTGGGACCGAGAGTATAATACAGTGTTTAAAAGCAAGGGCTCTAGGGGAGCCGGGGTGGCACAGCGGTTAAGCGCCTGCCTTCGGCTCAGGGCGTGATCCCGGCGTTATGGGATCGAGCCCCAC
>NW_023195655.1:0-1205 GCF_002007445.2 Ailuropoda melanoleuca
CTTTGCAAAGACCAGAGTTCTTTAGGTGACCTCTCCACGCTGTTACCTGCTCCATATTCCAATAACAATTCTCTACCCTCTCCTTTCAGGTGTAAGGAGGGTGAGATCCTTAATGTTGCTAGCCTCACCGATCCTACATTGTCCCTTTTTGGTTTGTTTGAACACTGTACACACTTTGTAAATAGTTTTTTATTAGACTCTTACCGAATTATCCAGTTTGGCTGTTCTTCCTCCTTCCTACCAGAAAAATCACGACCNATTTCCTCCTTCCTACCAGAAAAATCATGACCGAGAAATCCTTTAATAAAACATTCAATTATATTTTAAGAAAGGTTATGCCATCATATCAAATGATTATGCTTTTTTTTGGCCAACTATATAGCAAACATTAATGCTTAGCATACAGTGAAGTGCTTAATTAGTTAAGTGCTTATTGAGAGTCTGTGGAACTTTGAGGCTTTTAATTTAATTAAGATGTTAAAATAATATGCAATTATTTTTGGAGTTTACCATATTATTTCTGTGATGCTGGCTGAAAAATATGAATCTTTCAAAAGGCATGTTGGAAGAACCATTTTTCAAAATAAGCATAGTTAGTCACTGTGACATCATTTCATAAAGTCTGATTTCCATAAGGGTTGAAAGTCAAAATTGATTATGTAAGACAGGTATTCACATTTTCCCAATAATGAAAGACACTATTATCAGTAATCACTTTTAGGGATAGCTTACCTTTACCTAACATTCTGGAAAACCCTGTTATAAATCTGTGATGGAAAACTCGACATTGTGGAAAAAATAAACGTTCCTCTAATAAGTGATTGAAGGAATTAGATATTATTTACTTAGAGATTATTTAATCTGACACTTGTGCTTTGAAGTCCTGAGAAAAAGAATAAGCAGACAGTTTTCCAGACTCTAAAATTATTCTTTCCCATGTGGCCCACCACTCTCATGGACAAAATGCCAGTGAGTATGCACGCTTCTACAGAACTGCTATAAATGGTATTTTTTAAAAGTTGTACACATTTACATTGTAGGCAATTGCTAAGCTATAATGAGAGATGTTTCCTTNCAATGAGAGATGTTTCCTTAAAGAGAAAGTCCCTTATACCAATAAGGGGCCACATAACCGTGTGGCCTCCTGACCAATGGAAGCCATGAATGCCACTTCTAGGCCAGGCTGTGGAACCTCCCAGGTGATC
>NW_023195656.1:0-583 GCF_002007445.2 Ailuropoda melanoleuca
CCTTCCCTGGAAGAGAATAATGTTCCTACTTGCCTCTTCTCCCTGCTGGTGAGGCCATCCCAGTCCATCCAATCCTTACTTCAGGCAGGAGTGATTTAACAAACACAAAATCTACCTTTTGGATCTAGCATTCTCCAGCCTCATCCTTCTTTATGCCTACCCCTGCTGCACATGTCTTGGTCTCATCATCAAATGCCTACCTCCTGACTTTGCCCCTAAACCCATTTCTAGAGTTTATCTTACCCTGCACACCACTTTCCCCTTATTCTCTGATTCTGTGTCCTCATTATAGTTTAGAGCTGATACTGAAGTTGTTCTCATAGCTCAGACCTGAACTTCACTAAAATCAGTAATACNATAATACACCTCTAATTCAAGGTCATTTTCTCTAGCTACTGGGAGTTCATTTCTATGATAGTGGACAGCAGACAGCATGAAGTCGTCTTTTTTGATAGTCGCACTCTGCGATTGTTCGTGGGACCGAGAGTATAATACAGTGGTTAAAAGCAAGGGCTCTAGGGGCGCCTGGGTGGCACAGCGGTTAAGCGCCTGCCTTCGGCTCAGGGCGTGATCCCGGCGTTAT
>NW_023195657.1:0-757 GCF_002007445.2 Ailuropoda melanoleuca
GCTTTCCCTCTCACTTTGTTTCTTGGTTCTAAGGGCTGGATCCTCCCCAGGCCCCTACACCCAATGTGGAAACTGGGTCCACAGTGAAAAGGCTGCTGTTCGCTGGAGGTGTTTCCCTGGACGCTCTGCTTTATTACCAATGAGAANTGCTCTGAGTCCTAGAAAATCCTGACCCTTTTCATTCATGCTCCCTTACTCACGAGAGATGATGATCATTGATATTTCCCTGGACTGTGTGGTGTCTCAGAGACCACTGTGGGGCACTCTCGTCAGGCTTCCGCGACCACTTTCCCTCATGTTTCCCTATTCACGAAGGGTGATGATAGTGCTAAGACGGTCCCTGTACGGTGTTGTTTCTGACGGACGTGTTTTGGGCCTTTTCGTTCCATTGCCGCCAGCAGTTTTGACAGGATTTCCCCAGGGAGCAAACATTTCGTTGGAAGCGGGTTTTGGCCGAATTGTCTTTCTCAGTGCTGTGTTCGTCTTGTTTCACTCATGGAACCAAAGCACCTTGATTCCTGTTCTTCCTTCCATAAGTCATTCGTGACTTCAAGGGCTTTCCCCTCTCACTTTGTTTCTTGGTTCTAAGGCCTTGATCCCTCCCAGGCACCTACACCCAATGAGGAATCGGAGTCCCCAGTGAAAAGGCTGCTGTTCTCTGGAGGTGTTTCCCTGGAGGCTCTGCTTTATTACCAATGAGAAGGGCGCTGAGTCCTCGAAAATCCTGACCCTTTTCATTCATGCTCCTTTACTCACG
>NW_023195657.1:1119-1343 GCF_002007445.2 Ailuropoda melanoleuca
CACTTTGTTTCTCGGTTCTAAAGGCTGGATCCTACCCAGGCCCCAAAACCCAATGTGGAATCGGGGTCCCCAGTGAAAAGGCTGCTGTTCACTAGAGGTGTTTCCCTGGACGCTCTGCTTAATTAACAATGAGAAGTGCGCTGAGTCCTCGAAAATCCTGACCCTTTTCTTTCATGCTCCCTTACTCACGAGAGATGATGATCGTTGATATTTCCCTGGACTGT
>NW_023195657.1:1500-1635 GCF_002007445.2 Ailuropoda melanoleuca
CCTTTTCGTTCCATTGCCGCCAGCAGTTTTGACAGGATTTCCCCAGGGAGCAAGCATTTTGTTTGAAGCGGGTTTTGGCCGAATTGTCTTTCTCAGTGCTGTTTTCTTCGTGTTTCACTCACGGTACCAAAGCAC
>NW_023195658.1:0-302 GCF_002007445.2 Ailuropoda melanoleuca
TTAAAATTAGCTGTTCTCAGTGAGAGGACACATGGGCAAAGGAAACCTCAAAAATTACATCTTCCACTAAGAACTCTCTCCTGGTTTGATTTCACTGTAGTTTATACTGTACCCCTGCCAGAAAAAAACGGGTGAAGAACTTCTCAAACTCAATACGCAAGAAACAATCAAATAAAAAAATGGGCAGAAGATATGAACAGACACTTTTCCAATGAAGACATACAAATGGCTAACAGACCATGAAAAAATGTTCAAAATCATTAGCCATCAGGGAAATTCAAATCAAAACCACATTGAGATAC
>NW_023195658.1:476-710 GCF_002007445.2 Ailuropoda melanoleuca
CCAGCAATTACACTACTGGGTGTTTACCCCAAAGATACAGACGTAGTGAAGAGAAGGGCCATATGCACCCCAATGTTTATAGCAGCATTGTCCACAATAACTGAATTGTGGAAGGAGCCGAGATGCCCTTCAACAGCTGAGTGGATTAAAAAGATGTGGTCCGTATATACAGTGGAATATTACTCAGCCATCAAAAAGAACAATTTCTCAACATTTGCAGCAACATGAACGGGA
>NW_023195659.1:0-6867 GCF_002007445.2 Ailuropoda melanoleuca
GATGATATAAAAATGATCAGATTAAGCAGAATAAGCCAGAGTCCACTTGCCTGTGTTAAGAAATCATGAAACATCTAAAGATCTTTTGTTGAGATTTTTTTTTCTTTTCGTTAATTATGCTTTGTTGAAAGGTTCTTTGTCGAAGCCCGGAACTTGAAATTGTAATTGATAGGGAAAAGGGGGAGTAAAACCTTTTGATCTGTCTCTTGGTGTTACACAGGATCTTTATCATTGAGATCAAAGGAATCAGAGCATCATGCTGGCCAAAGAGAAGCCACAGTACTGATTTTGGTAGAGACTGGAGACAGCAGACGAGGGAGTGCATGAGAATGACACGATCAAAAAGTAAAACCATTGAGTATCTTTCTGCTAAGCACCCTTGTATCCATAAATAACATGAAGATCCATAAATAATAGATCCATCAGTAGGTTCATAATATTATCCATAATATGAATCCCTGGTAGATCCATAAATAGTATTGTCCAGGAGAGAGACCCCACTCCTCAGAGAGAACCTGCAGTCCAAGTGTATTTCTAGAAAGGCATTAAAATGCACTTTTATTAAAAATCCCGAAGGAATGGCTTTTGCTCACTCTTGAATATGAAAGCTTTGGGGGAGAACTAAAATCCTGGAAATACAGAATTCCTTATTATAAATGCTTCACTTATTGAAATTGTTTCTCCCTCTCCAGCCCTTGACCTTATGATGTTGATGAAGTTATGATGCACATTCGTTTCTCTTCTCCCCAGTCTTCTTTTGTTCCGGGTATTTATGATCACATTTCCTAAAGAAAATTCCTATTATAAGACATGCATTGGTAAACTAATTCTCAGAAGAGTTAAAGTGACTTCATGCCTTGCCACTCCAGGGATTACTTGCATTTTAAAGAGACCCATAAAAGAGAATAATGCTTTATCTGAGTTTCTAGTACCCTAATATGTAAGTGGAGTTATTATGGGCTGTTAGAACAAGTTTTGTCCTCATTCAGTCCAGACCAAGAGAAAGACACACACACACACACACACACACACACACACACACACACACACACTCCCTGATAATGCTGTCCTTTGATTCCCATTTACCCTCCAGAAGGATTATCCTTGTGTCTTCTGTTTAAATAAGGTCACGTTCCTGGTTTTGTGTTTTGAGGCAAATGTACTCAGCTTATATTTTTCCCCTATTTAATTTTTGCATATTGGGTGTTTTCCTGGCCAAAGAAGACCTAGAATGTCAGACTTATGTGGCTTACTGAATACCATCTTTTCTTTTCCCCGTTTTTTATATATTTTTAGAGCTGTCTTTATAATTCCTATTTAAGATTACAGTTGAGAGAGTGAAGGGGAGACATACACACACGAACACACACAGAGAGATTAAATGTGAAAATGTGAAGTGTGAATAGGAAGGACTAACACATGATAGGCATTTGATGATTCAGCTCATTTCTTTGTTTTCCTCCATCTTCCTTCCTTCCTACTTCCCCTCTGAGATAAGTTTCCAGTAAAAATTCCTAAGTTAATATTGGGTCGGTGAGACAGATCATGTGAACTTGGTTCAGGTAACAATAATTAACTTCCAGTTCACATACAACTTCATATGAAGACATTAGACAGACTTACTAAGATTCATCTAGGTATTCTTCTGGTCAAAGACTGAGCCTGCTTTACCAATTTCCAGAAGAATTGCTCAGACTTGGCACTGTTTGCTGTTGATGTTGATTAACTTCTGGAAATTATATTTTGACTAAATAGTATTAAGATCCAAGTTAGTGATTCTGCCTACAATTATATGTGCTTTTTAGGCACCTAACACAACGCTCAGACATGACATACTTAACNTTTTTAGGCACCTAACACAATGCTCAGACATGACATACTTAACAAATATTATCACTGTTCTCTTCCTGAAAATCCTAATTCTATTAAGGATCACACATACACACACCCGACTGAAAATGAATAGGGAAAAACAGATAACTGTGTTGAGGCCAGTGAAGGACACTTACATTAATACTTCACACACCTGCATATACATGATTCAGAAAATCAACAAACGATTATTTCCGTTTGTGCTCTCAAAGTCCTCAAAGAGAACTAACACAATCCATTTCAAAGTCCTAGAACCAGCCTTGCAGATCTCCTCCCAGGGTTCTCCTGAGTCTCTAATTCTTGTCAGAACTGCTATGAATCAGTTGCTTGACAGTGGGTGTCATTCGCTGATAGCAAATTAATTCAAACAGCCCTCAATCCGTGTAGGACAAAACTGTCATGTGCCTCTTGGCACTTTTCTTTGTGTTATAAATTGAGGGATTTCAGCACTTATTATCCCATTTACAATTTTGTATATGTTGATGACACATCGTAGCCACAAGGAACTGTGAAAGCACCCAGGGACAGGTACGTGCGCAAAAACTCCACCGATTAGAAGAGTGATGACTTTTTATATTTAACTTGTGACAGCTGTGGACAGCACTGCTGGCATCCAGCTCACAGCACTGTTTTACTCTCCACTTTGTGATTGATCCAGCTGGATACAAGGTGTGTTAACCAAATGTAAAAAATAAGTCTCGGGCACTTGTGTGGCTCAGTCGGTTAAGCCTCTGCCTTCAGCTCAGGTCATGATCTCAGGGTCCTGAGATCCAGTCCTGCATCAGGCTATCTGCTCAGAGGGGAGGCTGCTCCTTCCTCTGCCTGCTGCTCTCCCTGCTTGTGCTCTCTCTCTTTTTCCTCTCTCTCTCTAAGAGATAAGTAAATACAATATTTAAAAAAAAAAAAAAGTCTCAGCTTGTCGGGTAACATGCTTCCCAGGGGAGGTCCAGTTTTCTTATGGAAAGAAAGTCACATTTCATTGATGTTATTCTTACTTAGATGTCCAGTATAGAGGATAAATCATTTTCCATCATATGTGTAAAAGTGGTTTGACGTATTCCTCCCCGACCCCACCCCTCCCGGGGAAAACTGCAAAAATAGAACAACTTATTTTAGACTGCAAGTCTTAAGATATGACTTGATAAGATGATAGTAAAATTTCATTGAGATGGCGTGAACAAGGGAGAAATTTCACTGGTTTCTTAAACTTAATTCTTCAAGGTTATCTGGAGAAAAAAGAAACATTTAATAGATATTGGACTTAGTGGCTCCATTGCTTCTCCTCTACACAATAGCTTGATTTAAGGGCAATCTGAGCCAGCCAAATAATAGGGGGTACTATAAACAATATGCTTGGTACCTTTTTGTACACAGTGGGTCAGCTGTGTTGGTTAAACACTAAATTTTAAAAACATTAGCATCGGGTAGATAGCAGAGCACTTCTTAAATAATATGAACAATTGTCTGTCTGTTTGCACAAGAACAATGAAACTTTGATAAAAAAATACTCAAAAGTGCTATCCTATTCATTCTGCAAAATTTTGCAACTATAATGCCGGAGATACTTCAAATGAAATTAAAATTTAAAAAAACCTACCTCTATGACCGATAGTTCATCTAGCACGCAGTCCATTCATACTTGGATTGCTTATCAACAAATGAGAAGGCTGTAAATGCTCAATGCATTTTGAAGGTCAATTTTTATGGCTGCATAATTTTAAACTAGCTTAATCCTCAGTGGCTATTGTAATAAAAAGGAATGAATTAATGGCCTCTTAACGAAAGTGAACTTTTGATACAGAAACAAAAGGAATATTAAGCCTGCCCTGCCTTAAGTGAAAAGATTAAGCGCTTTATTCTGTGGAATAAATTGGGCAGGACCTAAGATCTAGGACTTTTGCACTGATATCCAGGATATGAAAAGGGTGATAAGAGAGGTGGGGATTGACTATTGCTGGAAAGCGGTGCAGAACGGTGTGGTGAGGATTCGTGACAAGATCATAACACTAGCCCGTAGTAACCACAGGGTGTGCGTAAGTACCAAAGTGATGTTCTCCGTCTTAGCTGTGTCATCCGAAGTGTCGAGACGGTTTCTCCTTGACAGAGTTAGAATCAAACCATTTTTTTAGAGAACTTCAATTCATCATGCTCCAAAGAGCACCGTTCAGGATTCTGGAAATACTGCAAAATTCTCATTTTTTGTTGTTGTTGTTGGGGGGAGTAGTAGAGTGGGTGGCTATCAGACTTTCTTCTCATAGAACATATAATCACATGAGAGTATAAAAAATAACAAAGTATGTTGGATGGGGATAAGGGATCTGAAGACAAATGAAGTATGGTGCAAGGACAGAGAGTAATCAGGAGGATGGGAAGTGCTCAAGAAAGGCCTCTCGGATTTGATAAACAACCTCAGTGAGGTGAGGAAGAAGCCCTTGCATGCATCTGGTCCCTGAACTTGCCGTTCTAAGAGAACAGCAGGACCAAAGAAGGAACATTCTTGACTGTTGGAGGAAAACCAAGCAAAGATAACATGGTGGTTTAGAAAGGTTGTAGTAGCAAAATTGAGGGAAAGTGTTACCTGCAGCTTCAACTTTCTAATTCACCAATTAGCAAGTATATACTAGCGACATCCTATGTCCACAACAGTACTGGATCCACATTCTTTCCTTTAAATTACCTCAAGTATAATCATGCTGCAGTGTCTGCAGAAAAGTAATATTATGATTTAATGATTCCAAGGTCTAAAATATGATCAAACTGTCAATAAGACCTGAGCAGTAATCAGAAGGTTTTATTCAATAACCAAGTATCAAATAAATCACTCTGGCATTTATCAGCTTTATTCCATTAATCCAGCAGTGGGATTTCTAACTGCCTTAGTCACTCAGAATATAGACTCAAGCTCAGAGTAAACAAGAAATGGTCTTTGAACATCAGAGGGAAAAGAAAAATTTTTAAAAATTTGTAAATTCCAAATTCAGGTTTCTCCCCCACCTCCCTTTTGGGAGAGGAAAGGAAGCACCATAGCTCCCCGTTTAGAGTCTACTGATCACTAGCTAATTAAGCTCAGTTTATCCTAGTCACCTTGAATTTATTTTTGGTATTCTAATTATCTATTCTGGTGTACCAAAATCCCCTCAACTTAATGTCTTAATAACAGTTTTAATTTGCACATGATTTTGTGGGTCAGAAATTCAGAAAGGGTGCCAATGAGCTATCCACTCCTGATTCATGTGGCATCTTCTGTGGTAGTCAGAACTGGGAGATCACTCCCCAGATGAGGGCTTCATCACTCACAGGCTGGGATCTTGCTGCCTTTTGGGCTCCTTCAAGGACCCTCCACATGGTACCGGGTTTCATGTGGGATGGTGGTCTCCGGGTGGTCATACTTCCTCCATAGTGGCTGATTTGCCTCAGAACCATTGTTCCAAGAGGCCTGCAAAGAAGCTACTGGACCTCTAATGTTCCACATCATTCCACCTGTCAATGAAGTAACAAAGCATTTGTAGTCACCTTTAACATGTCACACAAATCACGCAGAATTTAATGACTGCAGTATTACAGAATATGATGGTAATGATATTGTACATGAGGATGCCGTTAATCTTCATGGAAAAAAGTTAAAGTATGTTTGAAACTTTATTTACTATATCAGTGAACAAGCTGTCACACAGTTTTAAAAGGTTTTTATTGAGAAAATTAAAATTGTTTTATCTCTCAGTTATTACTTCCTATGTATGTATATGCATAAGTACACATCTATATATATAGAGAGAGATATATATAGATAGCCCACTAATAAATAAAGTGGGATGGTATTTAATTCCTCAAAAGGTAGTAATATTAAATTGCTAAGGGCCCAATGTGACTCAAACTATTAAATCTTATAATTAAATGCACATTTTTGTCTTGGGATTAGTTAATTTATTTTAGTACCATTTACTCAAAAAGTAAATAGGGAGGGAAAATAACATAAAACTCTCATGTATTCATACTGCTGATGCCCCCTGAAAAACAAAATTGGAAACATCAGGAAATCAATTGCCTAAAGGAAAGTTTAAATTAATTATAATGTCTTAAATATTTTGTGAGGCCTAATGAACCTGAAAATGTGTGTCCTTTATTGTGGTGACTTTGAACCAAATGTTCTTCTCATCTAATAATTTCTTATTTATTTATCTGCTCGATCAGAAATCAGCAGTTACCCTTCAAAATATGTCACGTATTCAGTTATCTCCAAGTGTGAATTATCAAGAGATCTCAGAGAAATTTCCAAATGTAAAACTGCATTTATGAAAGAGTCAAAGTGATTTGTGAATACAGGCTTTCATTATCTATTCATCATCCCTGAGAATTATTCACTAACATGCTTCGTTTGTGAAGCAAACTATAAATATTACTAATGTGAAAATAATTTCAGTTTTACTTTTATGGGTACTGGATTCCTGTTTGATTTTGTGCTGTGAAACATATCCCCAACCCAGGAAGTATCATTTATGTGCATGCCCATATGTACCGTGAAAGAGAAAGGAAGAATGCACTGGCCAGCTCCCAGAGTGCCTGGGAACCAAAGTCAGTTCTTTCGATTAAAAGAGTAAATAATGTCAACCTGAAACTCCTTTAGGGTCAAGAAGATACAAATATACTCCTAATGTTGTTAAACAAGCAGGGCAATGGTGGTGATTAACGTTTGCATTTTCAAAGAATTTTTATTGACTCAAACTATAAGTAAAGATTCACTCCCCAGCAAAGTCAGTTTCTGTGAAAGCATATTAAATGTCAGAGTAGAAACACATGCCTCATCTCTCATGCCCTAAAAATAAATATGTGTGTACATATGCCTATATGTAGTGTATANACCCTAAAAATAAATATGTGTGTACATATGCCTATATGTAGTGTATATATAAATATATTTACAAACATATGTTGTGTATATATATTCATGTTATTTAATGTTATTATGCATTATATAATATACATATTATTTATATT
>NW_023195660.1:0-834 GCF_002007445.2 Ailuropoda melanoleuca
ACAGGAGAGGGAAACAGGGACGAGGGAGACTCCTGAGGTTTCTCACATCGCCCCTGGAGCCCACAGATCCTACTCCTGGGACACACACAGAGACAGAGACAGAGATTGAACACAGGAGAGAGGGAACCAGGAGAAGTCACAGACTGTCCTCCAGCTAGCTGCTTGGAAATGACGTCCCATCATTCTGCCCCATTCTCTTCCTGAGAGCGCAGTCACACAGGCCGTCCCCCCGGAGGGGAGGGGACTCCCCAGGGATGTATGACCAGGATTCGGGAATGCCCGGGAGCCACTTTGGAGACTGCCCAGCACAAGGGCGCAGACGAGGCCCGGGGACCTGAGCCTAAATCTAATGGGAGCCCCTGGCAGTCTGTGTCGTGAGAGGACAAGGTCAGAATCCGTTCACTGCGACCTTCCCACGGGGCTGGGACAAGGGGTGGCTTTGCCTGGACCCCAGAGCAGACCCAGCCCCTCTGAGCTGTGTTCCATGCCCCGCCCAGCCCCTGGCTCATCCTCGCATTGCCGAGTGTGTGCCCCAGCCTCCTGTGAGAGCAGGTACGGAATGTATGTAGAGGTNGGAGGTCCTACCCCTGATGGCGTCCCTACAAGTAGAAGCCAGAACACCCCACTGTGCAGATGGGGAGACTGGGAGGCCCTGAGAGGCACAGGGTCTGTCCAGGGTCACAGCCCTGGCACGAGCAGGAGCCCAGTCTGAACCCAGCTCTATGTCCTCACAGTGGTGACACTGGCTGCACCCAGGCCTTGTGGGGGCTGTGGGTGGGCTGTGTGGGTGTCACTGTATGGACGGGCCATGGGGGGGAGGGTGAGCATTGAGCA
>NW_023195661.1:0-1351 GCF_002007445.2 Ailuropoda melanoleuca
TTAACCTGTCTTCATGGAAGACATAAATCTTTGATACGAACCTTTAAAGAAATAGAGATATGAGATATTTGTGAAGAGCAGGCAGCATCCCAAAGGGGTGAAGAGAGGGGAAGGAGAAAGAACTGTGTGCTTGACTGCAGGGGAATGCTCTCAGAGCAGTGTGCCTGGGACTTGTGGGACGTGCTGAGAGTCAGTCTATGCCTAACGCAAGAAAGCATGGTCATTGCGGGGTGAAGGCAAGAAGAGGACACGTCCGTTATAAATGACAGAGGTGTCCTGGGACAGGCAATTGAGTGGATGGTATGGGGCATTGAAACAAACTGGAGACTGCCTCAACTCAAGGTTCAGTCACCACTCAGCTCTATACTTACATGCTGCCTCCTGTGGCCGGATCTTCTAAATTTTTAAAAGCAGCCGGCAATGTGGAACTTTAGGTGGACTTCCAGAGCTGTTCATGCTTTTTTACCCCTTTTAGGTTTGCCTTTTCTTCTGCTATGATAACCTGCCCCTCCTTTCTCTTTGGCTAAGTTCAATCTATCCCACAAGTCTCCCCTCAAATGTCAGTCGCTTTGTGGAACTACTCCTTCATCCTGTGGGACTTTATCCTCCTCTGTTCTAGCACGTCCCACATTGGATTACAACCTTGAGGCTAGGAGCTGTACCAGGCTGTTCACCTCATGGGACCGGGGCTGTCACACACAGACTCCTAGAGGGAATGAGCTCCTCAGAATTATGTGCCCGGGAATCCCTGAGGGCAGGACCTGCATTACCTTGGTTACAATGCCCAGCACAGGGTCTGACACAGAAAAGTCTTCAATGAGCATGTGCTGCATGTCTGTATTGGGCTGAATTCCTGAGTCGCAGGGGATGATTAGTTTACTGTCCATCTCTGCAGTAGAGGAAACACAGAGAGGAACCAAGTTTCTTTTCAGATTTAAAAAAAAAAATTAGCTCAGTTTAGCATAAAAATCACATTTTGAAAATATTCTGGAAAATTCATTTTTAAAAATTCTCAATTCTCCTGTGTCAGATAGGCCTACATATATATATTTTTTCCCCTCTAAGTGCTACCAATAAAGTTTTGGAAAATACAGAACAGATCCCCCCCCTGCGGAGACATGCTTATGTGTCAGGCAGCTGCATCCGTTCATCAGGGGGCATGTTAAAGCTCTGTTCTAGTAGCAGTAAATCTGGAGAAAAAAGAGAAAGGAGCACAGAGCTGGGCCATGCTGGTGGAGAGTCATGGTTCCCATGCTGAGAAAGAAGTTTTTAAACGGCAAGGCGTGTCAGAGAGGGTATCTTGTGGAGGGAAGTGAGTGGCACCCAGAAAAGGCTCTGAGAGGACCTGGAA
>NW_023195662.1:0-200 GCF_002007445.2 Ailuropoda melanoleuca
CTGGCAAGACTTGTCCAAAAGAATAGAGAAAGGACCCAAATTAATAAAATTATGAATGAAAAAGGAGAGGTTATGACCAACACCAATGAAATTGGAAGGATTATTAAAAACTTTTATCAACAGTTATGTGCCAATAAATTAGCAACCTGGAAGAAATGGAGGCCTTCCTGGAAACCTATAAACTACCAAGACTTAAACAG
>NW_023195662.1:489-707 GCF_002007445.2 Ailuropoda melanoleuca
TAATGAATAAGGATGCCAAAATCCTCAACAAGATCCTTGCTAATAGAACCCAACAGTACATTAAAAGGATTATCCATCATGACCAACTGGGATTCATATCTGGGATGCAAGCGTGGTTCAACATTCGCAAATCAATCAGCGTGATAAATCATATCAACAAGATAAGACTCAGGAACCATATGATCCTCTCAATTGATGCAGAAAAAGCATTTGACAAA
>NW_023195663.1:0-897 GCF_002007445.2 Ailuropoda melanoleuca
TACACTAGTGAGTCTCAAATCCCATTTGCAGCCCCACCCTCCTTTGGAACATAATGCCGGGATATCCCCCCCGCCCACTCGGCATCGTCAGGAGGATGGCTAACAGGCATCCAAAGTCAACATGCCCAGAACACATCCTTGACTTCTTCAGAATCTGCCACCTACGTTGTTCCCTCTCTCAGTAAATGGCACCACCTTGCAACCAGGTCAAAAAACAGGTACCCACATAATTGCATACCAAAGATCTTGGGAGTCAAGGAGATCTGACCCCTCCTCACCTCCTGCACTACCTGCCTTGGCCAAGCCAACTTCTTCTCTTATCTGGATGACTGTGGCCGCTTCCTGCTAAATTAACAAATGTATAAATGCAATGTGTGTTGAAATTAATGATAATCCTGAGGACACCATCAGAAATGTAATTGAACACTTTTCTATGCAGGTTGCAGGTGAGAACAGGTGATCATATATCAGCATATATACCCCAGAGAACTAGCAAGTATCCCCACTCCCCTGTCACCCAGCATCTAATTAAACCCAGTAAAATAATGCTAACATCACCAGGAAGTCAGTAAAAACACATGACATCTCTTTTGACTCATTGAAAGGAAATTAGCATGGCCATTAGAACTTTAAGAGGGGGGCGCCTGGGTGGCTCAGTTGGTTAAGCATCTGCCTTCAACTCAGGTTATGATCCCAGGGTCCTGGGATGGAGNATCTGCCTTCAACTCAGGTTATGATCCCAGGGTCCTGGGATGGAGCCCCACATCAGGCTTCCTGCTCAGTGGGGAGTCTGCATTTCCCTCTCCCTTTCCTTCTGCCCCTCCCCCCTGCTTGTACACTCTCTTTCTCAAATAAATAAAATCTTAAAAAAGAAAAAAGATCTCCCTCTCCTTAAGA
>NW_023195664.1:0-345 GCF_002007445.2 Ailuropoda melanoleuca
TACACTTGGTATGATTTCAGTCTTCCTAAATTTCTAATAATTGCCATGTCCCTTTCTATGTGATTTAGTCGAGGATTCTTCTGTGTGTACTTGAAGAAAATGTGTATTCTATTTTTCTTGGATGGAATATTTTATATATATCTTTTAGAACCACGTATTCTGATGTATGCTTCAATAAAAAAATGTTCTTGTTGGGAAAAAAAGAACTCTGAGGGTACTCATTTAAAATAAACCATATCAGAGAGGAGTGGATAGAGGGATGGGTAAAATAGGTGAAGGAGACTAAAGAGCACACTTATCATGACTGAGTAATGATGTATAGAATTGCTCAATCACTATATTGTA
>NW_023195664.1:401-677 GCF_002007445.2 Ailuropoda melanoleuca
GAATTAAAACAAAATCTTAATATTTTTTAAATGAAAGTAAAAATAAACTCCCAATGAACCAAATGTAAAATTTTAATTGTTTTTATCTTATAATCACATACACATACCACATGACTAAAAAAGGTTTTTTAGAATCTATTGTTTTGTTTTGTGTTGTGTTGTGTTGTTTTTAAGTAGGCTCCACACCCAGTGTGGAGCCCAGTGCAGAACCTGAACTTACAACCCTGAGATCAGACCTGAGTGGAGATCGAGAGTCAATCACAACCAACTAAGCCA
>NW_023195665.1:0-575 GCF_002007445.2 Ailuropoda melanoleuca
TTTATTGTTGTTGCTCCTTATTGTTGTTATAGCTTTTTGTTTAGTGACTTTCCTGAACTAACTCTTTAACACTGGTATTGTTTGTTGTATGTAGCCTCTGAAGTCTTTGCATAGTAAACTTAACCATCCACTAATGACTGGAGAGACATTTCTTAAATGCCTTAAATCATAAATGTCCCATTTTGCTGAGTGGCTCTGTATGTATTTTGGGACATGCCTTCAATGTTCATATATAGGCAGTTTACAGCTCTGCCTTAGCCTTAATTTCCTGCTCACATGGAGCTTCAAGAGCANTAGCTCTGCCTTAGCCTTAATTTCCTGCTCACATGGAGCTTCAAGGGCAGCCAAGGGCCAATGCTTAGAGCTGTTTTCATCTTTCCTGGCAAACACAGAGACCTATGCATGCAAATAGCTGTCTGGGTTTCCAGGAATATCTTGGAGATTTTAAAATCTCCCTGTAGACATTTCATCCTCCAGTCTTTTTCTTTTCAGTTTTTTGGTCATCTTGTTGTTTGCCCCAATTATTATTGCCACATCTGGCAACTATAATGTTAAACAATTGTGGCTGATTACTT
>NW_023195666.1:0-557 GCF_002007445.2 Ailuropoda melanoleuca
TTTATTGTTGTTGCTCCTTATTGTTGTTATAGCTTTTTGTTTAGTGACTTTCCTGAACTAACTCTTTAACATTGGTATTGTTTGTTGTATGTAGCCTCTGAAGTCTTAGCATAGTAAATTTAACCATCTACTAATGACTGGAGAGACATTTCTTAAATGCCTTAAATCATAAATGTCCCATTTTGCTGAGTGGCTCTGTATGTATTTTGGGACATGCCTTCAATGTTCATATATAGGCAGTTTACAGCTCTGCCTTAGCCTTAATTTCCTGCTCANCAGCTCTGCCTTAGCCTTAATTTCCTGCTCACATGGAGCTTCAAGAGCAGCCAAGGGCCAATGCTTAGAGCTGTTTTCATCTTTCCTGGCAAACACAGAGACCTATGCATGCAAGTAGCCGTCTGGGTTTCCAGGAATATCCTGGAGATTTTAAAATCTCCCTGTAGACATTTCATTCTCCAGTCTTTTTCTTTTCAGTTTTTTGGTCACCTTGTTGTTTGCCCCAATTATTATTGCCACATCTGGCAACTATAATGTTAAACAATTGTGGCTGATTACTT
>NW_023195667.1:0-615 GCF_002007445.2 Ailuropoda melanoleuca
TACCATGATTAGTTTTGGCTTAGAGTAAAAGAAACTCAAAATAGCAATGGTTTAAGCAAGGATGATATTTCATTTTCTTACATGAAAATCTATACTTAGAAAATTCAGGGCTGTTTGATGGATCTACTCTACTACTTCCCGGGGGAGCTAATTTCCTTCTCTGTTGTCCTCACTCCATATCCAGCATTCTCAATTCACCCCATGGCTTAAGGTGTTGTCCAGTTTCAAATATCCATCATAGTCCATCCAGCAAGAATTAGGGGAGGAAAAATAAAGAGGTGGGGCATAGGGTGCTCTTTAGTTGCTTTTCAGTGAAGTCTATACAAGATGCTTCGGCTTCAGTCTCCTTGGCAAGACTTTAGTCCAGTGGCTCAACAACATAGACTTGTACTGTGGTCTTTGAGTGGCTGTTTACCCACCTAAAAATCAGACGGTATATTACGATGGAAGAGAAGAATAGTTATCATAGAANGTAGTTATCATAGAACCAACAGCTCTCTTTGCCACAATGCCAAACAAGGTAAGGGGAAAAAAAATAGAACAGTGAAAGCTTGATTAATCCAATGGAAGACTGAAAGAAATGGACAGGAAGCAAAGAGAAAGCATGATATATGA
>NW_023195668.1:0-844 GCF_002007445.2 Ailuropoda melanoleuca
GCATAAACTTATAAAACTTGAGTTTTGAGATTTAAAATCATCCATCCATACATCCATCTAAAATTTGTCTGATGCTTTCTATGTTTTAGTTCCAGTAACTGGAGATTAAAAAAATGTAGTACATGCTGTTACCATTAATGAGCATAAAAATTAGATCTATTGGTAACATCTCCCAAGGTTCTAAGAGGCAGTATAGCATATAAAAAGAGGATATAGACTGTGGGTAACTTGATCAGCATCACAATGGGGCTTTCCTGAAGACCTTCAAATATTTGCTTTAGTTTTCTGAAATGATAAACATAAATACATCTTTTGCTTGACTCAATAAAATAAATGGAATTTAAATGTATAAACACAAGAAGATTAAATAAAAACAATCATTTATAACATTAAATATTTTCAAAAATGTTATAAAGACTACTTGGTCTAAATTCTGACTAGTGCTTTATTTGAATAGAGACCATCACACTAATAAATAAGTAGAATATTCAAGTGGAAGGAAATGTAACTAAATAGGTTCGTTACAAAGTTGTTTGCACGATGGAAAGATATGAGTACATAATAATATGTGTCTATATGAATATGTGTAAGAAACAGTGATTCTCCATATATACCAAACTTCATTTTATACTGCTTGGGAGAAAATTATCAATGAAAGATGCAAAGATTTCNTATGCAAAGATTTCATTCCTGAATCCAAATGTTATTGAAATTGAATTAAAATAAAATAGTGTTGCCATGGACTGTCAGAAGTAATATGATGACAGGACAACGGAGAACTTTCTTCACAGTTTACTAATAACCAGGAGGTCAAGTTTCTTGATTTTAGATATCATAATCAATT
>NW_023195669.1:0-1571 GCF_002007445.2 Ailuropoda melanoleuca
ATTTAAGTGAGAAGATGTTCGTTATTTCCCTGGATTGTGTGGTGTCTCAGAGACCACTATGTGTCACTCTTCTCAGGCTTCCGTGAACACTTTCCCTCATGTTCCCCTATCCACGAAGGATAATGATAGTGCTAAGACGGCCACTGCACAGTGTTGTTTCTGACAGAAATATTTTAGGCATTTTCGTTCCATTGCCACCAGCAGTTTTCNTTGCCACCAGCAGTTTTAATGGGATTTACCCATGAAGCAAACATTGCATTGGAGGCTGGTTTGGCCAAATTTTGTTTCTCCGTGCTGTGCTGATCGTGTTTCACTCACGGTAACAAAGCACCTTGATTTTTGTTCCACGTTCTATAAGGCCGATGTGACTTCAAGGGCTTTATCTTCGCACTTTGTTTCTTGGTTCTAAGTGCTGGATGCTTCCAAGGCACATTTACCCAATGGGGAATCTGTACCTATTGAAAACGTGCATGTTAGCTGAAGGTGTTATCCTGGACGCTCTTCTATAATACCAATAAGAAGGGCGCTGAGTCCTCGAATTTCTTGAACTTTTTCAATTATACACCCTTATTTAAGAGAGATGATGTTCGTTGATATTTCCCTGTATTTGTGTGTTGTCTCAGAGACCACTATGTGGCACTCTCGTCAGGCTTCCGTGAACACATTCCCTTATGTTTCCCTATTCACGAAGGATGATGATATTGCTATGAAGGCCACTGCACAGTGTTGATTCTGACAGAAATGATTGAGGCATTTTTGTTCCATTGCCACCAGCAGTTTAGATGGGAATTACCCATTAAACAAATANAGCAAACATTGCATTGGAGGCTGGTTTGGCCAAATTTTGTTTCTCCGTGCTGTGCTGATCGTGTTTCACTCACGGTAACAAAGCACCTTGATTTTTGTTCCACGTTCTATAAGGCCGATGTGACTTCAAGGGCTTTATCTTCGCACTTTGTTTCTTGGTTCTAAGTGCTGGATGCTTCCAAGGCACATTTACCCAATGGGGAATCTGGGTCCCAAGGAAATGCGGATGTTATGCTGGAGGTGTTATCCTGGACACTCTTCTTTAATACCAATAAGTGGGCGCTGAGTCCTCGAAATTCTTGAACTATTTCATTTAGACTCCCTTATTTAACTGAGATGATGTTCGTTGATATTTCCCTGGATTGTGTGGTGTCTCAGAGACCACTATGTGGCACTCTCGTCAGGCTTCCGTGAACACTTTCCCTCATGTTTCCCTATTCACGAAGGATGATGATAGTGCTAAGACGGCCACTGCACAGTGTTGTTTCTGACAGAAATGGTTTAGGCATTTTCGTTCCATTGCCACCAGCAGTTTTAATGGGATTTACCCATGAAGCAAACATTGCATTGGAGGCTGGTTTGGCCAAATTTTGTTTCTCAGTGCTTTGCTGATCGTGTTTCACTCACGGTAACAAAGCACCTTGATATTTGTTCCACGTTCTATAAGGCCGATGTGACTTCAAGGGATTTATTTTTGCACTTTGTTTCTTGGTTCTAAGTGCTGGATATTTCCAAGGCACATTCACCCACTGGGGCATCTGGGT
>NW_023195670.1:0-12501 GCF_002007445.2 Ailuropoda melanoleuca
GTTTTCTTTAAAGACTGATTTATTAGGGCGCCTGGGTGGCTCAGTCAGTTAAACATTCAACTCTTGATTTCGGCTCAGGCTCTGATCCCAGGGTCGTGAGAGGGAGCCCTGTGTCAGGCTCAGCAGGGAGTTTGCTTGGGATTCTCCCTCTCTCCCTCTCCCACTGCCCCTCCCCCATAAAATAAATTAAATCTTTAAAAATAAATTAAAAAATAAATAATTTAAAAAAAGAGAAAATAGTCTTCTATTTTAAAAAAGATTTTATCTATTTGAGAGAGAGAGAGTGTGAGAGCGCCCGGCAAGGGGAGGGGCAGAAGGAGGGAGAGAATCTCGAGCAGACTCCCTGCTCAGCGAGGGGCCTGAGGCGATGCTCGATCCCACGACCCTGAGGTCATGAGACCTGAGAGGAAACCAAGAGTCAGTCGCTCCACAGACTGAGCTGCCCAGCGCCCCAGCCGTGACATGCTGGGGTTGGGGCACAGACGAGAGGTACTGAGGTACTGAGGCGGCCCTCTGTAAATGCACGTCTCTGTTTGGTTCATTTTTGTACCCTGGGCACATAGTAGGTGCTCAGTAAATCTCTGCTCAATGAACAGATCAACAAAGGACGGGCGCTGCCGAGTGGTCGTGGGATGACAGGTAGTTTTTCTTTCTTTTTGCCTATTTTTACATTTTTTTGGCAATAATTACATAGAATTTTTAATGTGAGAAAAAAAAGAACCACAGAGATTTCAAAACCTCGTCACTGCACATCTGGTGTGGCCACAAGGAAGTGAAGGGGCTTTGGGGCAACAGCAGCTCTGTGAGGCTCCAAGGGTCACAACGACCAACGTGACATCTGCATGTGGCCGAGACGCACAGAGGGTCTGGAAGGAACCAAGCCGTGGGGAGCTGGGGGGCTTTTCTTCCCTCGCTCATGCCCCCTGCTTATCACACTGCTGGGGCAATGGGTCTATTCCAGGAAGGGACACAGGACTGTGGGGCATTAGGGACATGGCTCCAGAGCCCCTCACTTCGCTCCAGGGGCTTCGGTTTTCCCACCCGTGAAACGGGCTGATGACAGAGCCCTCGGCCAGTGTGAGAGGTGACTGCTGCCATCCCAGGGCTTGGCCCCCGCCATGTCATCAGGGGCGCTTCATTTCCTTCCCTTTTCCTGCCCTGCTGGTTCCCAGGGTTAAGCAAGACGTTGCTCATACATGTTACTGCCGGCTGCAGAGGCGCAGCAGAAGGGCCGGTTCCGCATCAATGAGGCTGGCCCGGGGAGCAGGAGGATAGGAGGGTCCTGGGCAAGGAGTGGGGCTGAGCCCACAGCCCAGGGCTGGGTCTCAGCTCAGCCACTCAGCAGTGGGCACCGCACCCCTCTGTGAAGGGGGCACGGTGGGGCCCACCTGTCAGGGCTCTTGAGATGGCTCGCTCTTCGGGTGGGTACCCCCCCATGCCCAGAATTCCGTCTGTCCCACCCTCCTGTGCAACCCTGGCTCGGCCGCCAGCCTGTCTCTGCTGCCTGCCCTTCTCCTGCATCCACTCTCCAGCAGGCCCGGGGCTGACGGGGAGCACAGCTGGGACTTTGCTCTTCTCCCTCAAAGCCCAAACTCAAGGAGCTTGACTCACGGTACTGACTGGTCCGCTTGCTTGTGGTTTGGCAGGAAAGGAACATGTGAGACGCAACATCGGAGACTTGGGGCCCATCTCTCTGCTCAACGACCCTGTGCCGGTCCCGCTGCTCGTGGCCCCGCATGAGCGCTGGTGGGCCCACTGTGTGTGGGACTTTGGTGGGACTGCAGGCAGCAATGGGGAAGCCCACGGAGCCACGGCCCACTTCCGTGGAGGATCGGGGAATGTGCACCTGCCCAGTGCCACGGAAACTGTGCGGTTTGTGCAGGTTTTTGCTCTGCTGGTGAGAAGAGAATGCGTTTGCATGTACAACCCACGGAATACAATCTGTATGGTCTGGGTGAGTCTGCACACGAGCTGAACACTTGTATTTAAAACTGGCATCCCACAATATAAACACGGACGACAAAATTCAGCATTTTATTTTATTAGCATTATTAATTTGATCAGTACTTATTCAACAAACCAATGATGTGAAATTTTAATGTTTAATGTTTCACTACTCAGAACATCAACTAGCACATTAAAAACACCATGACAAGTCAGGGGGGTGAAAGGGAGGGGACAAGGCCTTTCTGAGCCCCCCACATCGAGTTCAGGCAGCACCAGGGTGACAGGAAGGTTCACCCCGATCTTGACCATCGCCCATTCAGATCGTGGCCTCTGTGGCTTTTCCTTCCCACGTTCATTCCGTCACTCGGAAGCACGCACCGCCCGCCTTCAGCCTGGCCTGGGACAGGACCCTGAGGAGTCAAGGTGGACATCGGGGCCATGCAGGGCACTCCTCCCTGTGCCTCCGTTTCCTCATGCAAAAACTAAGTGGATCCCTGCTGCTGGGGCAATCCAGGCTCAGGGCTCTCCTTCCCCAAATGGGGAACCCTGGCGACCTCCCCACCCTTCTTACAGAGTGGTGTGTGCGCCCACTAGCGGGAACCGGAAAATGGGGCCGGGCTTCCTCCCTCCCAGCACGAAGCCGCTTCTGCCGGGTTGTCCCTTCAACCTTCTCTGGGGCATTAAGGACCGCAGCTCCATGGGGGTCACACAGCAACACCTTGCACAGCCCCAAGAGCTTGTACCCCTTGACCCGGCCACTCCACCTCCAGGCATTTTTTCTAAACATGTCCATGCACACGTGTTCAAGGGGCCATGTAGACGTACTTTTGAGGTTATCCATTGAATAAATAGTGTCAGATAAATACAACGGAGGCACAAATGCTTTGCAGCGGTAAGAAGTGAGCGGGTTCCTTAGGAACCGATGCGGAGTGAGGATGCAGAGCTGCAGTCTTAGCTCAGGTCCCCAGCGGCACTCCCTGGATGAGGGTTCCTGCAAGCGGAGAGCTCTCGCAGGCCACGTGGAGAGGGTCTGTACGAATCCTGCAGGGCACTCTGGAGGGTCAGTTCTGTTCCAGCCCTGGACGGTCAGTTCTGTTTCAGCCCTGGAGGGTCAGTTCTGTTCCAGCCGAGGGAAGGGAGGCAAGAGAGCAGGGCATCTTTTCTCCCCCACCTCGGTCACTGGCTAAGGACTGCTCTAGAGAGATGGGAATCCCCAGCCACTTCTGACTCCACATGTGTAGACAAAACTGGCTTTGGTAGCCCAAGGTCAGTCCTTCAGATAAGAGCTTCAGATGCCTACCCTTGAGATAGAAAGCACCCCAAAACCAAACTGAAAGAGGGGTGCATGCACACACTCACAAAGTCCAAGGAGTTGTGGGCAGAGCACCAATGCCATCTACTACAGTCGATAAGGCAAGAAGGCAAGTGCAGAGCCATCTGCATAGACCTACAGTGTGGGCCAAAGAGTGGGAGTCACGTTGTAATTGTTGCTGCTGGAGAGCATGAGTCTGACAATGGCAGAGGACTCCGCAGAGGCCCCCGGAAGTAGGGGGACAGAGAAAATGACTTACTTTTCCTTGTCACCCTTCTGTACTTTCTTTTTAAGTTTTTCACCATTATAACTTTCACCTACTCAAAAAATAAAATTATATTGAAAACCAATCTTGCCATGTTAATGGGTCAAAACACTTAACATTGTTAAGATGGCAACGCTTCTCCAAGTTCATGTACAGACACTATGCAATCTCTCTCAAAATCCCATACCGGAGGAGACCTTGGGCTACCAGACCCTGCTTTGTCCACACGTGCACAGAGTCAGAAGTGGCTGGGAATTCACATCTCCCTAGAGTTACCTTCCATGCAGAGATGGACAAGCTGACCCAAAATTTCACATGGAAATTGAAGGGACCCATAAAGGCTGAAACAATCTTGAAAAAAGAGCAAAGTTGGAGAACTCAGACTCTACCATTTCAAAAGTTACTAGGAATTATGGTCATTTGAGGCTGTGTGGTACTGCCATAAGAATGCAGGTATAGGCAGGTGAAACAGAGTTGGGGGTCCAGAAATAAGCTCTCACATTTACGGTCAACTGATTTTTTATAAGGGTAGAAAGAATAATTCTTTTCAGCAAATGATACTGGGACAACTGGATGTTCATTTGCAAATAGAATGAAGTCAAACCCCTACCTCACACCATGCACAAGAATTAGCTCACAATGGATCAAAGATCTAAATCTAAGGGCTAAACTATAAAACTCTTAGAAGAAAACATAGGGGTTAATCTTCATGATTTTGGATTAGGCAATGGTTTTAGATATGACCCCAAAAGCACAGACAACAGAAAAAAATAAGAGGCAAATTGGATTTCATTAAAAATAAAAACTTTCATTTTTCAAGGGGCACCATCAGGAAAGTAAAAAGACAATCACAGAATGGGAAAGAATCTTTGTAATATACATCTGATAAAAGACTTATATCCAGAACATATGAAGAACCTTAAATGCAAAAATAAAAACACAAATTTAATTTAATCCAGTTTAACAATGGGCAAAGGATCTGAATATACAAGCACTTCAAAGAAGACATACAAATGGTAACTAGCACCTGAGAAGATCTCAGCATCGTTAGCCAACAGAGAGGAGTGAATCAAAACCAAAATGAGATGCAACTTGTATCATCCAGCTCAGCTGCTGTAACAAACACCACAGACCAGAGGCCTAAACAACAGTAACTTATTTCGAGAAGTCCTGGAAGTTAGAAGTTTGACATCAAGACATTATCAGGGCCAGGGGCGCCTGGGTGGCGCAGTCATTAAGTGTCTGCCTTTGGCTCGGGGCATGATCCCGGCACTCTGGGATCGAGCCCCACATCAGGCTTCTCCACTAGGAGCCTGCTTCTTCCTCTCCCACTCCCCCTGCTTGTGTTCCCTCTCTCGCTGGCTGTCTCTCTCTGTCAAATAAATAAATAAAATCTTAAAAAAAAAGAATTTATCAGGGCTGGTTTCCAGCAAGGCCTCTCATCCTAGTGTGTGGACAGCCACCTTCTTGCTGCATCCTCACGTGGCCTTCCCTCAGTGCGTGCTCACACACACACACACACATGCACGCACGAGTCTGCTATCTCTCATCTTATAAGGACACCACTCCTACGGGTTTAAGACCCACCCTTATGACCTCATCTAAACTAAAAGACCTCCCTACCCTCAAACACAACTTCACTGAGGGTTTAGGGCTTCAACATATGAATTTGGGGGAACACAATTCAGTGCATAACACCACTCATGCCCATGGGACTGGCTTATTCAAAGAGACAGATGATACCGAGTGTTGTAGAAAGCATGGAAGGATTGGAACCCTTATGTTCTGCTGGTGGGAGTGCTAGGTTCCACCGCTGTATGCCTTGGGAACAGTCAGCATAAGATGAGTTTTTGAACACCAAAGATTCTTTATTATTATTATTATTATTTTATTATTATTTTATTATTTATTATTATATAATTTATTAAATTATTTATTATTACATGATAAAATACACATTACGTGAAATTTACTATTTTAACCATTTTTAAGTATATGGCATTACGTAAATTCAAATTCCCTTGCAACCATCACCACCATCTATCTCCAGAACTTTTCTGTCTCCCCAAACTGATAATCGTCTCCCCCAACACTAACCCCCCCAGGTGCCAGACCCTGGCTCCACACAGTCCTCTGTCTCTCTGCACCTGACCACTCCAGTTCTCTCTCAAGTAAGTGGATCGGGCTCTCTTTGTCCTTTTGTATCTGGCTTCTCTCAGCCTGTTGTCTTCCAAGGTTATCCGTGGTTACATGTGCCAGAATTTCTCTCCCCCTTTCTTTTTTTAAAGATTTTATTTATTTATTTGAGAGAGGGAGAAAGAGAGAGAGCGTGGGGGGGGGATCAAATGTGATGCTGTAAGCAGCTGCTGGGCAAGAAGCCTGTGCCTGAGTCAGAGCCCCACCCTGGGGCTGCTATGACCCCACACCACCTCTCCAGCCTCCCAGCTAATCCCCTCTCCCATGCCCCTGACCCCCAGGGCATCCATGCCCCTCAGCATCACCCCATTTACATCTCCAACATCTTCTCTCACCTGCTCCCTCTCCTTCAGCTCTCCCCAAACTGAAGCCACCCCCACCTGCCAAATGTGAATGAGTCAACTTCACCTCCTGTTGTGGGTCAAATCGTGTCTCCCAAAAAGATATGTTCAAGTCCTAATCCCTGATACCTGTGAACACCATCTTATCTGGATATAGAATCTTTGTGGATGGAAGCAAGTTCAGATGAAGTCAGACTGGAATGGGGTGGGTCCTAATCTAGTTACTTCTGTCCTTATAAGAAGGACATTTGGACAGAGATTGGAGGGGTGTCTATGAGCCAAGGAGCGCCAGCGACAGCTGCCAACCACCCAAGGCCAGGAAGAGGCAATGAAGGATCCTCTCCTAGAGGCTTCTGAGAGAGCATGGCTCTGCCAACACCCTGATTCCAGACTTCTGGCCTCCAGAGCTGCGAGACAATACATTCCTGGTGTTCCAAGCCTCCTTGTGGCACTTTGTTAGATGGCCCAAGGTGACTAACACACTTACACAGTCCCCTCCCCAGGATCCCTTCCCCTCAACATCTCCCCGGTCCCAATACTATCTCACCCTTCCAGGCTAGCCTCAAGAGCCTCCTTTTCCTCCAGGAAGCCTTCCCTGAACATCACTCCCCCTCCTCCCTCCCACGGCTGCTTCTGCAAGTGTGTGCCCCCGCCCCCAACATCTCATAGTGCCTTGTACCCAACTTAACATGTACTACGTTCTGCCCTAAAGTAAACTGTGTGAGAAGACCTCCTGGAGGGGAAGATGCTTCCTTCCTGAAAGAGGTGTCCCTGAACAGGGTTCTGCAGGATGAGTAAGAGTTTGCCAATTGACCTAGGATTTGACAGCTTTGTGACAGTCACTGAGTACATTTGTTTAGTCATGTCTTCACTCAACAATCATTTATTAAGTGACTTTGGCCAGACTTGTTCACCAGAATGTGGCCCCCAGGGGCAGGGCAGCACCTCATTTATCTCCAGCTGGGCCCCCCTGCTCCCAGGATCTCCTAGCAGCCCTGGCCCAGGCTCAGCTTGACTTTATACCCAGCGAAGTTTGTGACTTGAGGGCATTTTCCAAGGGCGGATGAAGCCTTGGGCATGGGAGCGTTCGGCAGGAGGGAGGGCAGAAGGCTGCAGAGCCTCCCAGGTTAGCGAAAATAGGACTGCTCTGTGTTGGAAGCACACAGGCTAGGGAGACGCTCTTGGTTCCAAATCCCGACCCTGCTACTTCCCAGCTGAGAAATCTGGCGGCGCTAAGGTTCTGGTCTGTACCTGTTAAGAGAGGGTAACAGTGCCCACGGGGTCAGGTGGGCACTCGGGGCCAGAGGATGACTGCCTCCCGCAGTAACGGCACTGGCCAGCAGGGGTCTCCAGAGCGAATTGAACGCTTGGCTCTGGCTTAGGCGCAGGGTGGGCGGGAAGCTGGAGGGAGGCTGTGTGGCAAGGTCTGTCCACCTTGCACTCGGCCGACAAGTCCCCCAGCAGAGGGGGGCGGGCGGGCTGGGCTGGGACACTGTGCACTGAGCCGGCCTATGGACCGGCCCTGGGGACAGCGCAAGGTGACACATGTTTCTGCTTCCAGCGGGGGTCACCGCCCACGGGTGTCTCACAGGGCCACAGACGATGCCAGCCAGGGCCGTGGGGTGGGGGGAGGCCACAGGGCTCTGATGGTAAAGACCTCGTGCTTTGCACAGCTGCCCAGGCCCAGGCACATTTAACTCATATGAGCCTTCCTGCAGCCCATGTTACCCATGATGAACCAGACAAAGAGAGGTTGGGAGCTTGCCTGAGGTCACAGAGCAGGTCGGTGGCAGAGCTGGGACAACAACCCAGCTGATGTGGTAACACCCACACTCTGACCACCGTGCCTTATGCCTGGTAGAAGCAGCCCTGGCTTCCTGATTAGGCGGGGGTGACAGCCAAGGACAACTTAACAGAGGAAAAGGAGAGGAAGGGAGTTCCTGTGGAGGGAACTGCATGAGCGGAGGCTCAGAGGCATGAGAATACAGGCAGAGAGGCCAGTCGTTAAGAGGAGCTTCACGGGAAGGAGGGTACAGAAGGAAACTACTGTAGAGCTGAACGCAGAGGACTCACAAGGTCAGCTCTGTGGGTGGAAACTTCCCGGCGGCTGTGGGGTGGGCAAGGACTAGGGGGGCCAAGTGGGAAAGCCAGGGAAGAGGCCAGCGCTGTCTCCGGGAGGAAGCTGCAGCAGGTTCTGGAGCCTCGGTCAGGCCTCCCTTTGTGACCAGAGACAGAAATCTGCAAATGGCAGTTTTGAGGCTCCAGAAGCACTCCCTCCATGGGTGGCCATGCAGCTGGCCCCTGAAACTGAAATCAAGGTGTGGAAGCCATCAGGATCCTGTCTGTCTGTCTGTCTGTCTGTCTGTCTGTCCGACTGGCTCCTCTCAGCCCCTGGCTTCCTCCCTCCCTCTCTCCTGCACCTGTTCTCCACATGGCAGTATATGTGGCCCCTTTAACTCCCAGTGCAGGTATAAAGTCCCACAAAAGGAAGCCACTGGCCTCACATGGGGCAGATGCCCACCCCAGGTGAGTTCTGCTGTGGGCAGGACAGATTGTGCAAAAGTGTGGCAAGTCCCTGGGAAACATGTGGCTGGAGCTGGGAGTAGTGGCTCCCAGAAGGAAAGAGTAGGGCCACACCAGACCTCTGGAGCCTGCAAACCTCTGCCCTGGCCCGAGCTTGCAGACACCTGGCCTTAAAATCCAGCTTCTCTGAGTACGGGTAAATGTGAGGTGGCCCAGCCAGCTGGACAGGTCAGTCCTGGGCACAGTTCCACCAGTGTGAGCTTACTTGTCTCTCCAGTGTCTCTGCACCAGGGAGCTTGAAGGCATCAGAGAGCTCTAGGTTCAAATCCTGGTTTGGTCACTACAGTAGTTTAAAGATGACCATAAATTCTTTGATGTCCTTTCTTTGAGAGTCAGTTCCCACAACTGCTTGACCAATAGAATATGGTGGAAGTGACGGTGTCCTTATTTCTGGGCCTGGGCTTTTAGGGAGAGCTGGGTTCTCCTATCCTGGAGCGCCTGCTCTAGATGCCAGGCTCCCCTACTGTGAGGAAGCCCAAGCGATAGGCTCCCGGCAGAGCCAGGGCCCTCTTGGTGGGAGGGAGCGGACTGTCCAGGAGGCGGGTCCCCATCCAGCGGCCCTGGCTGACGCCGTGGAGCACAGAGCAGCCCTCCCCACTGAGTCCTGCCAACATGCAGGCTTGGGAACAAAATAACATGATATGAAAGGTTTTCAGCCACTGAGTTTAGGGGTGTCTTGTTATGCAGCAAGAGCTCACTTGAAGTAGCTTATCACCTGTGTGGCCCTGGGCGGAGGACGCGTGGTTTCTGGAACCTGTTTTCTCATCGGAGAGCAGAAAGTCTGTACGTCACAGGGTTTGGTGACAATTGAGCATCCAGAACGCTGCTCAGCACTGTCATCCATCTCCCGAAACAGCATCGAATCAGCAAATCCCCATGTCACAGGCAAGGCTGCTGAGGACGCTTGCCCAGGTCACACACCAGCGAGCAGCCGTGCGAGGATTCAAACTCAGGATGGGGCTGCAGTGCAGCCCCAGAATTTTCCAGACACGGCCCTGCCTCTGCAAAGCACACAACCCCAAGACAGCCTTCGGGTCCCACTGACTTTGCTTCTTTTCCCAGAAACCACCATCTTCCCTTTCCAGAGAAATCCCACCTCCCCAAGAATGGCTGCAGCAATGCTCCCACCCTCAAGTTGAAGGGCAGATGGGCAGACCCCCTGGGCCCAACTTTCCTGACCGATGGCACATCCTTCTCCGTGGTGACACTGCCCTGGCCCTGAGACCTGCTGGCCTGGGAGCAGCCCTCCCGATGGTCACACTGCTGCCAGCAGTGACCCCGAGCAGCAGATGGCAGGTCTGATTCAAGGCTCAAGAACTTCCGGGGGTCTGAGTGCCCACCTGGCATCTGTACCCCTGTGTCGACCGCACCTCCCCCTTTCCTTTCCCTCTCAGAGTGGCTGAAGAACCAGCCCCAGGCAGGACTTGGGAGGCTGGTGACAACATGAGGTTCAGGGTTCAGCAGGGTACTTGGGGCTGCAGGGGAGCCCCAGGGGTGCTGTGCCCTGGGCAGGGGCCTCCAGGGGGCAAGTGAAGCTGTGGAGAGGTGGGGCAGTACTGGGAGCTGGGATCGGTCAGCACCCATCTGCAGGTCCATTTCTCACCACGTTCATGCGGGAGGTCCCATGGGTGGTTGGCAAAACACTGAATCAAATTTCTTTTCAAGGTAAAAAAAACCAAACAACAACAACAACAACAACAAAAAAAAAACAAGGAACAACTCGGCAAAGAAGGCAGGCAGGTAGAAGCAAAGAATAAATAATGGTGTTGTGTATTCTATGCCATAGCTGGGGAGACAGGGCCCCTGCCCCAATACAGTGTGATCCCCAGGGAGGTCACCAACCTGGAGGGATGGGAGGGGACAAAGAGAGCAGATGCCCAGAAGCTGCAGCGAGGAGTTCCCCTTGCCAGGCCCAGGCCGAGGCCTGCTTGACCCGCGGCCATGTGGTTTCTGAACCGTGCATGGTTAGGACGCGACACAGTGCACTGTAACGGGACAGTGCTCTTCCCTGTGGCTGAGGCACGGTCACACACAGCTGGCTGGGGGCCAAGGCAGGCAGCCACAGGGCGATGGGGCACTTACCCAGAGGTCACTGGGAAAGGAGACACAGCCACGGCCAGGGCATTTCCAGCTCTGCTCATTTTCTGCTGTGTGCCCCCGAGGAAGTCCCTCACCCTCTCTGTGCTGAGTGGCCTGGCCTGTAAAATGGGCCCTGGCTGCTCCACACAGGAGTGTGGGGTGACCGTGCGTGCGCCCCACCCACCCCGAGGGCTTCCGCTCCCTGGCCTCCCCACTGCCTCACCGTCCTCCCTGTGAGCCCTGCGGGGACTGCCGAGGGCTCCCCTCTGGACCGCCCCCACGGTCCTCTGACAGAGTCACTGCTGTCCGTGTCTCCTCTCCAGATGGCACCACCACCTCCCCTGTGGGAGACGTTTTTCTGGAAGGGCTTCAGGCAGGAGACCATGGCCAGGCATGGGAGCAGAGCTGAGAGAGACTCCAAGGGAGGTGGCACCCCAGAAACAGACACCACCGAGGCACCCGGGCAGCCCCGCCTCCTGCNGGTCACACACAGCTGGCTGGGGGCCAAGGCAGGCAGCCACAGGGCGATGGGGCACTTACCCAGAGGTCACTGGGAAAGGAGACACAGCCACGGCCAGGGCATTTCCAGCTCTGCTCATTTTCTGCTGTGTGCCCCCGAGGAAGTCCCTCACCCTCTCTGTGCTGAGTGGCCTGGCCTGTAAAATGGGCCCTGGCTGCTCCACACAGGAGTGTGGGGTGACCGTGCGTGCGCCCCACCCACCCCGAGGGCTTCCGCTCCCTGGCCTCCCCACTGCCTCACCGTCCTCCCTGTGAGCCCTGCGGGGACTGCCGAGGGCTCCCCTCTGGACCGCCCCCACGGTCCTCTGACAGAGTCACTGCTGTCCGTGTCTCCTCTCCAGATGGCACCACCACCTCCCCTGTGGGAGACGTTTTTCTGGAAGGGCTTCAGGCAGGAGACCATGGCCAGGCATGGGAGCAGAGCTGAGAGAGACTCCAAGGGAGGTGGCACCCCAGAAACAGACACCACCGAGGCACCCGGGCAGCCCCGCCTCCTGCTACGGACAGAGGGACGCTTCTCACCTGACACATCATACGTGCTGCAGGCCGCTTGCTGCTGCTCCAGCGGCCCCCTCACTGCTGCGATGTCACCCCACAATGTCAGCGCAGACCAGATGCACCGAAGGCCTTTCTGGGAGGCCAAGAGCCCACCTGGCACCTGCACCCCTGTGTCGGCCGGCTCCCCTACCAGGTGTGTGCACGAGTCCGGCAGTGGAAGCCGACAGGGGCTGGGCGGCTGGGTCCAGGGAACAGTCTGGAAATGCACATGGTGTTGGGGAGCAGGTCCTGCCTGGGGCTGTTGTAACAAACTCCCACAGACTCTGTGGCCCAAAACAATCATGGTCATTTTCTCACTGTTTCGGAGGCCACAAGTCTGCACGTGGATCCAGTGACCAAAATCAAGGTGTTGGTAGGATGTGCGCTCCAGTGGCTCCAGAGGGAGTCCGTTCCCTGCCTTCTCCAGCGTCGGGAGCTGCCTCCCTGCCTCCCCGGGGCCATCCTGCATCTTCAGCGCCAGCGGGGTGAGCACTGCCTTCTGTCAATGTCAACTCCCACCCCGCTTCCCTCTCGGGACACTAGCGATTGCATTCAGGGCCCATCCAGACAATGCGGGGCAATCCTCCCATCTCAAGATCCTTAAGTGAATCACACCGGCAAAGTCTCTTTCACAGAGCAGGTAATATTCACGGGTTTAGGGGATCAGGACCTGGCTATCCTGGGGGACCCTGATCCAGCCTACCGCAGTGTGGAAACGGCTG
>NW_023195671.1:0-573 GCF_002007445.2 Ailuropoda melanoleuca
GATGATTTTTTTTAAGTTTACCCTTCCTTTCACATTTAGTTTTTGACTCTCCCTCCTATCACTATTTGCCTATCATCTATCTATCTATCTATCTATCTATCTATCTATCTATCTATCTATCTAATTTTAAGTCATCTATCATCTATTTCCCTGATCTATCATCTGTCTTTTCATCAATAATCTTTTTGTTATTGGTATGAACTGATAGATTGTTCTTTCTTCCAATGGATTAACATTCTTTACTGTTCTTAATTATTTTGGTACTCAAATTTTCCTGTATTGGGGCAGTGGGAGCCCCCTCAACCTGGCTCCTATGTCTTTGTCATATACCCCTAACATTTTTTAAGCAGTTCTTTCCTTTCTGACATCAAAAGATGTTTTATGCCCAGCCTTGGGATTACCCATTGATCTGTAGAGCCTNCCTGTAGAGCCTATTCCCTTTAGTGGGGATGGTATAGAGACCACGGTCTGCATGCTTAATGTAACACATGCCTTTGTATACATAAAACATCATTTTTTAAATAATGATGTTAATTACAGTTCATGATATTTATATTTAATTACTTGCTCGCA
>NW_023195672.1:0-233 GCF_002007445.2 Ailuropoda melanoleuca
TCATGAACCATGGGTGGGACTCCTTCTCCTGAGACTACTTGTTAGCTAGAGTTCTGTTTGTAGGGAAGAAGTGTGGCCCATTGAGTAGCCAACAAACTCACTCTGCCACAGGTTTATCCTACAAAATGTTTCATTCTTGACTGGATGTGAAGGTATAATAAGTTAAATCACAAAATAGGAAGTTAGGAAAGGCAACAAAATAGCCCAAAACATAAAGAATTCCGAAGTAGAGG
>NW_023195672.1:515-739 GCF_002007445.2 Ailuropoda melanoleuca
TTTTTTTTTCACTTCTTCCTCAAAGGAAATCAGAGAAGAAGTGATCTTACTAGTTTTGCCAACAAAACTGTAGCTGAGAAATCAGCAAATGCACAGAGTTCCTATCATGCCTCTTGCTTCTCTCCTGTAAGACAGGTATTTATGCTAGACAGGCATGTGGGGTGGATCTGATGATAATAGGCACACCCATTGTCACTCACAGACTTCAAAAACTAAACTGAAGT
>NW_023195673.1:0-1976 GCF_002007445.2 Ailuropoda melanoleuca
ATTATGAAGGTAATACAGCCTTAATATGTGTGGTCATTTGTTTCATTAAAGACAAAAACAACTCATGAGTCAACTGTTGGGTAGATGGAATTGAGTCAGTAGAATAGCAGCCTGGCTTCTTTGCAGTTCGTTGAACTATACTTGATATTGTTTGGTAACCTCTCTTTCAGGTAATTCTGAATTAATTTTTAATGTAAGAAAGTGTTTAAAGCCAAATCACAGTATAGAGACTGACTGTATTAGTCTCTAGCAGTGGCAGATATTTACTGTACAATGGTTATTAATATATAAGATACAAAGTAAGATTATTTTTAAAGCTTAGAGTTTTTAAATTTCCTAATTTTATCTTTAATTAATAGCTAAACTTGTATGTTAATGTTTTATGATTTTGAGGTACCCATGAGAAGAAGAGAAAATGTCTAGTAGTTATATGGAAATGTCTCTACCCTAGGTATCACTCTGAAGTATAGATAGATTGTATTACACTTTCTTGTGTACTCAAACTCAATTTGGTCTTTCCCTGTTGATACATATATATGTTTCTTTAACTTTCACTGAAGTAAAAGAAAAGGGGTGGAGAAGAAAACCTTTTTTAATCTACTGCCAGATTTTCCCTGTTGCTGGTATACAGTTTCTACAGAGAGTGTATCTCATTTTCCTCTGTCTTCCTAAGGACCCAAACATTTGATTATTCTGCCTTTCTCCTACATTTTCAGCCCATCCTTTTCAAATATATTGTTCTTAATGACTATCAAAACACATTACTCTAATTGAATTGCTTGCTTTACAAAATCATAAGCTTTGAGAATGGGGATGCACCAGGAGTGGGTGCTCTTTTTCTCTACAGTGGCTCTGAGAAAGAGATAAACTCTGTCTAGAAATCATTAAGCTCTTTCCTCGAAAGACAGGACGTTTCCTGGTACCTTCAGGGAAAAACAGCAGTGATAGAGTCAAACTGGGCTAAGAAGTATCCAGTTGCAAACTTTTTTGTTTCCTCTTTGTTCATTGCCTGAACTCCCCTTTTCCTAGCTTCTCTCCTGTTCTGAATTCTACTGGTTAGAACACAGGTGGTAAGAGAGACGGGATCGCTTTGACATCCCAGATGAGAGCTCTGTGTACGTTTCCTCATAAAATGTTGGACCTACAGGTTTACGTGTTTTAATAACTTACTGGGTGTTACATAGCACTTCAGACTTTCAAGAACCAACTAGAGACTTGACCTCCCATTATAACATGCTTTCTCTAGGGAAATATATATGTATACTCAGTCTTAGACAACCCATTTATTAAAGAAGATACTCAATACAGTTTTCACTTAAAGTTGTGATTCCCTGTATACTGTCCACTATTAAATCAAAGCTGTCCCTTTTGAATGAACATATTAGTTGAAGCGGCAGCAAAAATAAAATCTTTATGTTTTTTAAATTGAATCCACAGCCAAAAAAGACCTCTTTCTTAAAACCCTATAGCCTTTGATAAACTGGGAAAGGTACAGTATTATTTTGGGGGTGTACCTTCTGCCCAAAACAAAGAGGAAGTTAATGGGCCTAGTCAGCTGTCAGATTATATATCTTTGAACTTGCTTTGAAGTCCTAATGCAGATATTTCATCTGCACTGGGTCGGTTATGCTTCAGATTACTCATTTCATGAGACATTATAAGGTACTGGAATGATAAAAATAGAGGCAGGAGCCCTCTTTGTCCATTAAAAATAGACAGATGTATTCTCAGTTTTCATGTTGTGTGTGTGTGTGAATTCATTTTCTTCCTCATGTTAATTCTGTAGTCTGCAGTATTGGAAAACTGTCATCAGTCATATTGTTAGCTACTTAGTGAGTTTCTATCATTGAATTGACAGTGGCCGTTCAGTGCCTTTCTTAGAAGTCTTATTTTGTGAATTGTTATTAAGGTTATGATGCCCCAGCTAGAATCTCTTTAAACAAATTATATGAATAGCTTGGAAGCAGAAGGTTTGA
>NW_023195674.1:0-839 GCF_002007445.2 Ailuropoda melanoleuca
TTTACCACTGCTCTCACTCAAATTGCCATCCTCCGTGTTAACAGGCACTACACGAATTTTCAAATACCCAGCTTTGAGATTTCCACCTCTTGGCTTTCAAAAAGCCATTCTCTGCCTATTCTCCATGTAAGACCCCCCACGCTCATCAAGATATAGAATAGTCTTCCAAACCGAACTCCTGATACTCCTAGCCCATCTCTTCCAAAGGGAACCATGGATTATTTTTGGCAATTTTTAAATTTTATCTAAATGGAGTCCTACATTATATATTGATTTAGTATGGCTTTTCTGTTCCACATTATGCCTGTGAGATTCTCTCTGGACGATTGAACCAGATTAAATTTGTTAAATTTAACCAAGGAAGTGAAAGATCTGTACACTGAAAAGTATACACTGAGAAATGACATTGAGGGAGACACTATTAAATAGAAATTTATCCCATGGTCTTGGATAGGAAGGATTAATAGTATTAAAAATGTTCATACTACCTGAAGTCATCCATAGATTCAGTGCAATCCCTCTGAGATCACACATAGTCAACTAAAACTTGACAAGAATGCCAAGGAAAGATCGTCTGTTCAACAAATGGTGTTGAGAAAATGGCGTATCCACATACAAAGAATGAACTGAAGCTGAACCTTACACCAATTACAAAAATTAACTTGAAATGGATAAAGACAAATGTATGACCTGAAGCTGTAATATTCCTCAAAGACAACATAGGGAGAAAGTTCCTTGATATTGGTTTTGGCAATAAGTTTTTAAATATGACACCAAAAGCACAGGCAAAAGAGCAAAAACAAACATTTGAAGTGAGACTGCATTAAACTACACACCTT
>NW_023195675.1:0-863 GCF_002007445.2 Ailuropoda melanoleuca
TTTACCACTGCTCTCACTCAAATTGCCATCCTCCGTGTTAACAGGCACTACACGAATTTTCAAATACCCAGAGATTTCCACCTCTTGGCTTTCAAAAAGCTATTCTCTGCCTATTCTCCATGTAAGACCCCCCACGCTCATCAAGATATAGAATAATCTTCCAAACTGAACTCCTGATACTCCTAGCCCATCTCTTCCAAAGGGAACCATGGATTATTTTTGGCAATTTTTAAATTTTATCTAAATGGAGTCCTACATTATATATTGNAATTTAGTATGACTTTTCTGTTCCACATTATGTCTGTGAGATTCTCTCTGGACGATTAAACCAGATTAAATTTGTTAAATTTAACCAAGGAAGTGAAAGATCTGTACACTGAAAAGTATACACTGAGAAATGACATTGAGGGAGACACTATTAATTAGAAAATTATCCCATGGTCTTGGATAGGAAGGATTAATAGTATTAAAATGTTCATACTACCTGAAGTCATCCATAGATTCAGTGTAATCCCTCTGAGATCACACATAGTCAACTAAAACTTGACAAGAATGCCAAGGAAAGATCGTCTGTTCAACAAATGGTGTTGAGAAAATGGCGTATCCACAAAGAATGAACTGAAGCTCAACCTTACAGCAANAAGAATGAACTGAAGCTCAACCTTACAGCAATTACAAAAATTAACTTGAAATGGATAAAGACAAATGTGTGACCTGAAGCTGTAATATTCCTCAAAGACAACATAGGGAGAAAGTTTCTTGATATTGGTTTTGGCAATAAGTTTTTAAATCTGACACCAAAAGCACAGGCAAAAGAGCAAAAACAAACATTTGAAGTGAGACTGCATTAAACTACACACCTT
>NW_023195676.1:0-558 GCF_002007445.2 Ailuropoda melanoleuca
GGGGTCACTGCAACCGACAAGTAAGGCAAGTGTGCGGACTCAGGTGATCCTTACGCCAAGTTCAATGCAGTCTGCCTCCAGTCGAAGGACAACACACGCGACAGGTCTGCCCCTAACCACGGGGACCTGCACATCGTCATGGTGTATTCAATGGGTACCAGGATGAACACAAGGGAAAAACAGATGCTTCGAGGAATGGAGGAAAGATCATGTATCTGTTCATAATTTAGATTTTAATGTCGCTTTGAAATGCAGGATGTCATCCCTGCCTTCTGGGACTAAATGCTGGAAGGAGACATCTGTTTATAGAGTTGTCCGGGGCCTATTATATAAATTCATGTTTAAGTAATAATTTCAGGTGAACTCTGAGGAAGACAGGGAAAGGGGTACAGATCCCTGNCACGAATTTTCCTTTCGTGACGGATCTCCCTGCCCCAGGGTTTCTCAACATTATTGACATTTGGGACTGGTTAATATTTTTGTTGTCGGGAGGCTGCTTTTGTACATTGTCAGAATGTTTGTCGACCTCTCTGGCCTCTCTCCAGGGCATTCCCCTCC
>NW_023195677.1:0-208 GCF_002007445.2 Ailuropoda melanoleuca
GGCCCTCAGGCCCGGAGTCCGCGAGCTGCAAGCCAGGGTAATGAGAGCTAATTACATGTGTGCAAACAGCCGCAGCAAAGGGCGCGGGAGTGCAGCCGGGGGGGGCCACCGCTCCCTGGCTGAGCTTCGCGATTCCGCCCCAGCAGAGGGCCTCGGCCGGCGCACCTCGGGCTGAGGGCGCGGAAGGGCGCGCAGGCGGAGAGCCCGG
>NW_023195677.1:264-758 GCF_002007445.2 Ailuropoda melanoleuca
GTCGGCTGAGCCCTCTTCCTCCGGCGCGGGCCCCGAGCACACACGCGGGCGCGAGCGATCCGGGAAGCCCGGGGCTGGCGCGTCGCGGCCGGGTTAGAAGCCAGGACCGGAACTGGGTCCGAACACCCCCGGGCCTTGGGCTTCTCTTATTGTCGCGGCCTCCTTCAAAGCATCCCCGTCTCTGTGGAAGATCCGAGGCGGCTCTCGGTACTCGGTCACCCGAGCTCAGGGCTCCCAGGGAGTGCCTGCTGGACGAGAAGGGGACAGAGTCTGGTGCTGGCGTGGGGAGACCAATCTGCCCCTACCCGGATGAACCACACGACCCCCGAAAGAGCGACCTCTCTGAGACTTCATTTACGCGTCCACAAAACGGGGATGCGGCGACCAGGAGGGACAGATCCCAAGGATGCGCAGTCCCAGGGAACGAAGAAAGCCCCGAATTCCTCCTGTATGAATGGGGCTAGTTTGCCCAACTAGCCTAAATCAGCGATCTC
>NW_023195678.1:0-623 GCF_002007445.2 Ailuropoda melanoleuca
CCATAATGCCGGGATCACGCCCTGAGCCGAAGGCAGATGCTTAACCGCTGTGCCACCCAGGCGCCCCGGGATCTTGCATTTTTAATCCAATATGACACCCTTCCTTTGGGTGGGAATGCCTAGTCAGTTCACATTTAATGTAATTATTGTTGTAGTTGGATTTAGGTCTGCTATTTTGCTATTTCATTCCTTTAGTGACTTTTTTTTTTTNTTTTTTTTTTGGTAAAGATTTTATTTATTTATTCGACAGAGATAGAGACAGCCAGCGAGAGAGGGAACATGGGAGAGGAAGAAGCAGGCTCATAGCGGAAGAGCCTGATGTGGGGCTCGATCCCACAACGCCGGGATCACGCCCTGAGCCGAAGGCAGACACTTAACCGCTGTGCCACCTAGGCGCCCCCCTTTATTGACTTTTTAACTCTGTTTTACATTTTTTAAAAAATTTATTTATTTGACAGAGAGACAGCCAGCGAGAGAGGGAACACAGCAGGGGAGGAAGCGGGCTCCCAGTGGAGCAGGGAGCCCAATGCGGGGCTCGATCCCGGAACACCAGGATCACGCCCTGAGCCGAAGGCAGATGCTGAAGGACTGCGCTACCCAGGCGCCCCCACATTTTTTAAATT
>NW_023195679.1:0-691 GCF_002007445.2 Ailuropoda melanoleuca
TTAATCCTTGGCATATTTCTCTGCAAAGAAATAGGTGTACAAGTCAAGTAGGTATTACATTACAGTATCACTTTTATTAATACTAATGAATAACGCTCTGTCTTTATATACCTTTTTAAAAAAGATTTTATTTATTGAGAGAGAGAGAGAGCAAGCAGGGGGAGGGGGCATAGGGAGACAGAGAGAGAGAGAGAGAGAGAGAAAGAATCCCAAGCAGACTCCATGCTGAGTGAGGAGCCCCACACAGGGCTTTATCTCATGACCCTGAGATCATGACCTGAGCCAAAATCAAGATTATATAAAGTTGGACGCTCAACTGACTGAGCCACCCAGGTGCCCTTGCAGCAATCTTTGAGAGTAGGTGTCAGCAACATTTTACACATGGGAAAATAAGATTTAGACTAGTTAAGTAACTTGTTCAAGTTAAACAGTTTCTAAGTGTCAGAACTAGATTCAAATTTAGATCTGTTTATTCTAAAGCCTGTGAATTGAGACTTCATCCATGTCTCAGGGTTTCCTAGGCTTGTAAGCAAATTCCATGAGGAGGGAATGAAGCAGTNCGAAGCAGTGATTCTAAAACAGCTGCATGAGAGATGAACTAGTAATCAATATTGTCAAAACCTATGGAAGAAGTTCAACTTGCCAAGATGAAAGTAAACGGGAATTACTTGAAAATGGTTGGTTGGTACAG
>NW_023195680.1:0-995 GCF_002007445.2 Ailuropoda melanoleuca
TCTTAATAAGGCATCATTCCTTTTAAGTCTCTCTAAACTCTTTAAGCCTTTATGCTTTTGGTTTTCTTTGTCGCACACAGTGAATACCCGAACGGGAAAATGATGCACTGTAAAGAACTGAAGGAACTCCCTTATGGCTTCACAGCAAGGAGCAGCTGTGTGGAGCATATGTGCCCAGAAGGCATCTGGCCCGAGAGCCAGTTTCAGCCCTTGTAACATGAGGACAGTGGGCTAAAATTAGTTATTAGATGCCCTCCAGGCTCCTGCTGAGTTGGGCTCTGTGGTTCATGCCCAGCCTTACAGTCATTACTCTTTTTCACCTCTCATCTCCATTAATTCGTGTTCTCATCCCTGGGGCACTTCACTGGGCAATGCCCCGTGCACCAGGAGCCCTGGGTGAAGAAGTCCGGCCGCTTGCAGCCTGGCTGAGGAGACGGCTCCCCAGGGATTGCCGCCTCCTGGCTGTGAGAAATGTTTTGGACCAAGTGCCCGGTGGGGAGCCCCAGCCAGTTGGGGACATCGGGGACAGCTTTCTGAGGAGCGGCCCTGGGCTGAGTTATCCCTCAGCCTAGGGGAAGCCTCTTAGGGGAGAGCAGACGTGGTTTCTTGGGGAAAGAACAGGGCTGTGGAGTGCCTGTGGTGTTTGGATTGTCAAGTTTATCCAGNGAGTTTATCCAGAGCCGTCAGAGGGCTTTTAGCTACATGCGACATGATCCCATAGGCATGTTAAAGCCTCACCCCAGGTACGCCATGAGAATGGATTGGAGTTGTGGAGACGCTAGTTAGGGGTGACTGCAGTTAACTTCGGGCCCACGGTCTCTTGTGCACTTGGACGACGGGGACTGTTACAGGTGTCTTGGACTCCGCATGATACTTTGTATGGGACAAATACTTATCAGAGTTTACCGGGGGCCATTGCCGGGCGCTCTGTGAGCACGTGGGGGCTCACCTGCCTCTCCTGGGATGCTGGAGCTGATCTGAAAGGACCCAAGCTG
>NW_023195681.1:0-724 GCF_002007445.2 Ailuropoda melanoleuca
AAAGTTTATTTTTGCTTTTGCTTCCCTTGCCTCAGGAGACATATCTAGAAAAAAGTTGCTACAGCTGATGTTAAAGAGGTTACTGCCTGTGCTCTCTTCTAGCATTTTTATGGTTTCTGGTCTCACATTTAGGTCTGTAATGCATTTTGAATTTATTTTTGCTATGGTTTAAGAAAGTATTCCATGGGTGCCTGGGTGGCTCAGTCAGTTAAGCGTCGGACTCTTGATTTTGGCTCAGGTCATGATCTCAGGGCCATGAGATCAAGCCCTGTGTTGGGCTCTGCGCTGGGTATAGGACCTGCTTAAGATTCTCTCTCTCGGGGCCCCTGGGTGGCACAGCGGTTGAGCGTCTGCCTTCGGCTCAGGGCGTGATCCCGGCGTTGTGGGATCGAGCCCCACATCAGGCTCTTCCGCTGGAAGCCTGCTTCTTCCTCTCCCATTCCCCCTGCTTGTGTTCCCTGTCTCGCTGGCTGTCTCTGTCTCTGTCGAATAAATAAATAAATTTTAAAAAAAATCTTTAAAAAAAGAAAAAAGATTCTCTCTCTCCCTCTTCCTCTCTCTGCCCCTNTGCCCCCCACTGCCCTAGGTTGTGCACTCTCTCTCTTAAAAAAAAAGTGGTCTTTTCTATGTTGCTTTTCTATGTTGCTATCCAGTTTCTTTTCTATGTTGCTATCCAGTTTCCCCAATACAATTTGTTGAAGATACTGTCCTTTTCCCATTGGAC
>NW_023195682.1:0-167 GCF_002007445.2 Ailuropoda melanoleuca
TCTGCCACATAAATAAATAAATAAAATCTTTAAAGAAGAAGCCCACATCCCTAAGATCTCTATAAAACAAGTGTGCACTGCCTGGGTCCCAGTAAATAATTTGGGCTCTGGACAACCCCGCAACCTCTCCTCATCAGAATGACAAGAAGGAGAAGCCCCCCCCCCCA
>NW_023195682.1:183-524 GCF_002007445.2 Ailuropoda melanoleuca
CCCCCCAGCAAAGAAAAGACAATGAGTCTGTGGCCTCTGCCACAGAACTAATGGATATGGATATAACCAAATTATCAGAAATGGAATTCAGAGTAACAATGGTCAAGATGATGTGTAGACTTGAAAAAAGTATTAACGAAAATGTTAATGAGAGTATAGAATCTCTAAGGGTGAAAATGAGAGCGAATCTGGCAGAAATTAAAAATTCTATGAGCCAAATGCAGGCAAAACTAGAGGCTCTGACGGCCAGGGTCACCAAGGCAGAAGAACATATTAGCGAATTGGAGGATGGATTAGTAGAGGAAAAAACGAAAATAGAAGCTGGACTTAAAAAAATCCAC
>NW_023195682.1:639-772 GCF_002007445.2 Ailuropoda melanoleuca
TAGCTGAAAACTTCCCTAATCTAGCAAGGGAAACAAGCATTCGTGTCCAAGAGGCACAGAGAACCCCATCCAAGCTCAACCACGACAAACCTATGCCACGTCACATCATAGTGCAATTCGCAAATATTAGATC
>NW_023195684.1:0-3558 GCF_002007445.2 Ailuropoda melanoleuca
GACTCTGAGAAACAAACTGAGGGCTTCAGAAGGGAAGGGGGTGAGGGAATGGGATAGGCTGGTGATGGGTAGTAAGGAGGGCACAGATTGCGTGGTGCACTGGGTGTTATATGCAACTAATGAATCATCGAACTTTGCATCAAAAAAACAAAGAGTAAAAAAAAAAACAAAAATAAACAAACAAAAAAAGAAGCAAAGGGGAGGAAAACAGATGGTTTCCAGCCTTGGCTTCATGTCAAATCTGGGGAAATTGGATAGGAATGTACTGGAGACCTAGAGACCCACATTTAGCCTTCAAGCTCCCTTTAACCTGTTGTCTGTATACTGCCCTGATATAATCCATGTGCACCTTGGTCCTGCCAAGATGATCAGAACTCTAATCTGCATTCATTGGACAAAAGCTGCTTGTGTAAAAACACATTCATGCTGTAGAGGTTTTACTATATTACATTTTGTGAGGGAATGTGCTTTGATTTATTATTGAATACTACAGATTCTTGATATAGGCAGATTTAAATTTGCTGTTTCACAAGTGGTCCTAAGGCTGTGTGGTATGTAACATTTGTAACTTTGTTGAGGCATGAGTTTGGAACAGGCCTCCAGGCTAGGATGCAAGGGTGAGGGAGCCAGGTGACAAGTGGGTTTAGCAAGTCCCCAACATCTATATCCCAGTGGAATTTACTGATGGCCATTCTTCTTAGGAAAACTTCTAGAATAATTGAAGTTACTGTTCGAAGTCTTGGGATTTTATGAAAAATGGCCTTGTGGATTTGAAAAGCCAGTATACCAGTCTTGGTAATGGAAACAAAGAAAAAGTGAAGCTATCTATCTGAAGTATGGTGCCTGTGAAACAATAACTCTACATTTTACTTTGATCTAAAATTTATGAAATAATTAAGGATACAAATATATCACTTGAAGTTAAACTTTATTGCATTTTATAACAAAAATTAGATATAATTATTGTATTCATAAATTTGGGCATTTGAAAATGAGATCTACTATATTAAATCAATATTTAAGTTCAATGTTAGAATAATTAGTATTGTTTTTAATTCTCAATTTGGTGTAGTTTTAAAACCTTTGGTTAAAATATAATCTTTAGGAAAAGCTGAAGCATATTAATTATTACATTGTATAGTATTTATGAAAACTTCATAAAGCACGATAGAAACAACTTATCAGATAGGGATATTGACAGTTTTTAAATATGTATAAAATACATACATATATATTTTTTTCCGTTTATGTGAAATTTTCTATACTATCTGTGACTTAAGATAATCTCTGAAGGACAATATTTAAAACATTTAGAACAGGGGCACCTTGGTGGCTCAGTCAGTTAAGCACCTGGCTTTGGCTCAGGTCATGGTCCCGGGGTCCTGGGATGGAGCCACACATTGGGCTCCCAGCCCAGTGGGGAGTCTGCTTCTCCCTCTCCCTCTGCCACTTCCCCTACTTATGCCAGCTCGCCCTCTCTCTCTCTTGCTTTCTCTGTCAAATAAATAAATAAAATCTTTAAATAAATAAATGGTTTAGAAATACTTGGCATATATAAAGTGCTACATAAGCTTTTCCTATTTTTATAATTTCTTACAAATACCAATGATACACATACACAAGAGATGACAAGAAAAAACAAGATAACTTATTAAGTGCATGCTCTGTGCCAGCTACTATTTTATACTATTTTAGGCCATGGGGAATACAGAGCTTAGAATAGAACTGATTGATGTACATTACATGGCACAAAATTTTATTCCATAAAAGTCTTCAAATTCTTAGAAAAAAGTATTGCTAGTTTACCTCTGGGTGTTTAGTAAAACTTACATGAATTTACTCTCAATGAAATAAATTATTCCATGTGGCAAGCTCACAGATTATTGTTTCTGTCCGAAATAGACAGAAACTATTCCTTTAGTTGCCATTAACTGATGATAGAAGCTTAAAGAGTAATTAATTGGCATGAACAAAGATAATTTAGAAAAAACAATTTGTAGGTTTACCCTCTAGAGAAACATTATTTTTTAATTATTATTTTTTTACTGTTACTCATTTCTGATTATTTTATAAGGAAATTTTTTACATATTGATGGAAACAATGCATCAATATCGACTTTAGAAGAATAGAAGATTTAAAATAAGACGTTTAAAAACAGAAGACTAATAAGATTTTATATCAAATTTAGTTTAATTTTTTTGAGGTGATTATAAAGTCTTTTTTTGTAGTTTTTTTAAAGTTTTTATTTTGATTTTACTTAGAAGACACAATGTTATATTAGTTTCAGGTGTACAATATAGTAATTCAACACTTCCATACATCACCCTGTGCTCATCACCTATTAAACCCATCCCCCCACCCATTTCCCCTCTGGTATCCATTCTTATGCTCTCTATAATTGTCTGTTTCTTGATTTGTGCCTCTCTCTTTTATTTTTTTCCCTTTGTTTTCTTTCTAAATTTCCACAGATGAGTGAAATCATATGGTATTTGTCCTTCTGTGACTGCTTTCACTTAACATTATACTCTCTAGCTTCGTCCATATTGTTGCAAATGACAAGATTTCATTCTTTTTTATGGATGAATAATAATCCTTCATGTGTGTGTGTATATATATAGATATGTGTGTGTATATATATATATATACATATATATATATACATATCTCACATCTTCTTTATCCATTCACCAATCGATGGACACTGGGGCTGCCTCCATATCTTAGCTATTATAAACAATGCTACTATAAACACAGGAGTGTGTGTATCCCTTTGAATTAGTGTTCTTGTATTCGTTGGATAAATACCCAATAGTGCAATTGCTGGATCATAAGGTAGTTCTATATCTAACTTTTTGAGAAACCTCCATACTGTTTTCCAGAGTGGCTGCACCAGTTTGCATTTCCACCGACAGTGCATGAGTGTTCCTTTTTCTCCATGTCCTTGCCAGCACGTGTTGTGTCTAGTGTTGTTGATTTTAGTCATTCTAAGAGGTGTGAAATGATATCTCTTTGTAGTTTTGATTATCATTTCCCTGATGATAGGTAATGATGAGCACCTTTTCAGGTGCCATCTGAATGTCTTCTTTGGAGAAATGTTTGTTCATGACTTCTGCCCATTTTTTAATTGGATTATTTGGTTTTTTGGGTGTTGAGTTTTATAAGTTCTCTATGTATTTGGTGGGATAGTAACTTTCTATCAGATGTGTCTTTACAAATATCTTCTCCCATTCCAGAGGTTGCCTTTTAGTTTTTTGTTTTGTTTTGTTTTTTGTTTGTTTTTGTTTTTGTTTATTTTGCTGTGCATAGCTTTTTATTTTGATGTCCCAATAGCTTTCGTTTCCCTTGCCTTAGGAGATGTATCTAGAAAGAAGTTACTACTGCCTGTGTTCTCTTCTAGATATTCATGGTTTCAGATCTCACATTTAGGTCTTTAATCCACTTTGGATTTATCCTTGTGTATGAATGAAACTGGACCACTTTCTTATACGTACACAAAAATAAATTCAAGTTTAGTTTAAACCTTGTTATCAGTAACTATCTAAACTTTATCTTTTTTT
>NW_023195685.1:0-1685 GCF_002007445.2 Ailuropoda melanoleuca
GATGCACGTCATGATCAGTGACCAGTCACATGACTTGTTTCAGACTCTGTCAGAGATTGGTCACTGCACATCTGTTATTCAATTCACATAAAAACAGATAAGCATCTAGCTGTATTGCCACCTCGTCTTCCAGGGATATTTTACAAAAATGGATAATCAAAAGAGAGATTAGACCAGTAAAGATGATGGTACCTCAAAGAAACAGAAGTGATACCCTCAGGAATAAAACTGGGTGTGATCAGAAGATAGGTGAGCATGGGAATGTGGGTACTGCCCTCTCTAGGAGACTCAAGAGATGGAGCCGGAGGACATTAGTGAAGGTGAACTTAGCGTAAATGAGGAGGGTGGTTATGATAAAATATCCCAGAGAAGGTAATACTAGAAAGTAAATTTCATGTTGATAGAATTCTTGGAGGTGTTTCACAACATTGAAGGCACAAAAGATAAAACATCAAAAGCTGGCCCAAACTTAGAAGGAAGAGTGACAATTCAACAAGGCATTGATTGTTCCATATCATAAATATCATAAATGGAGATGGGGAAACAAACACTATTCCATCTACTGAGTTTATTTTTTGAAAAAAACAAAACACTTTAGTTGTCAATGTTTTGAACAATTTAATATAGGGTGCTCTAAGTAAATATTAGTTTTGCTATTTCATTCCCTGTAAATGTATAACTAACAATAAGAGAGTTTTTAATATTTTGATAAAGGTTTTTAAAGGTCATGGAACAATTGTAATTCTTCCCATTGAAGTTTAGATCAGCTTTGCTTGGTTTAAGCTCACACCATCAATTTTATAATTCAAGTGAGGACTGTTCGTATGTTAAATAACACAAGAGGAACTACTCATTTATTTAATTCAGTTAAATAGCTCAGAAATGCAGAAATAAAACAAATAAAAACAAATAACAGCACTTCCCTTATATTTACTATTATTTATCATAGTGTTCATAGTTTTTTGCAATCTGTCTTCAGATAACTTCTCTTTTTCTTCCTTAGAAGAACAAATCCATTTCTCTCAACTTATATTCATATTATATCAGATTACCATGAATGCTCAGGACTTGCCATATATATGTTTTTCATTTAATGCCCAGATTATTTCCCCCACATCATTATAATAGCCACAATAGCACCACTTTCTCTGAGTTTTCTAGACTGCTTTCCTCCTAATCAAATGATTTGCTATTCAGTTCTCCTTCCATTGGGATGATCTTCTATCTCTATTACGGCACACTGTGTAACAGTAAGTCACATATTAAGCCATATTCTGAGCTATTCTTACCCTCCTGTTCTTCTTCTCATTTACTGTTGTCTCTCTCATACATACCACAGTGGCAAAATCTAATAATATTTCAGTATATTTTGTTTTTCCTTAAGATATTTTAAATTTTGGCTATCTTTTCACTCTGCAAACACACACACACACAGATTTTTTANCACAGATTTTTTAACTTTTGGTCAGTACTGTCGAGTCATAAGTTTATGGAAATGCAATGTTTTGGACTTTTATAGATTGGGAGGCCATTATTCAGGCTACCACAATATCAAATATAGTATTTTTCACACTAGCAAATGAATTGTTCTACTACTTTGCATTGAAACAATGCGAATCGATATGGAAAATAATTGTTTTGATACTCTGTAAACTAGCAGCTGAATCAGACTACTTTTAAAAAAT
>NW_023195686.1:0-590 GCF_002007445.2 Ailuropoda melanoleuca
TCTGGTTTGGGAACACCCAGTTTGTGATAATTTGTCCTTCCAGGTCCCATGTCAAACCTCTTCATGACAAGTGGTCAGCTTCTGTCAATGGTCTGGGACTTTTGATTCATCTACCTGTTATAACTTGAGCTTTCTTTTTACTTTTCACACTATCAAAATTGTCTCAATTTAGCCACTACTGGCCAATGGCCCAAACATAAGCTCTGATCCCTGAAATTTCAACATCATCCTTATGCCTTTGGCATAGGATTTAAAGTGAGGCTATGAGGATATGTTTTTTCTTATGTCTTTGAAGCCCCACTCATCAAAGTGTGTAGGAAATAATAAAGATAACTGCATGATAATTGCATTAAATTCATGCATGATAATTGCATGAATTTATAGGATAAATTCATCAGCAACATCAGTCCAGATTCAACCGAATNACAGATTCAACCGAATCTATAACATTTGGATCTATATGTCTTTTAAAACAGCTTTATTATAACACTGAATAGGTACACATCTCCAAGTCTCTGCGTGGATTTAAAATTTAGAAAAAGATACATAGGTATCTTAATAACCAAATCCTATTCCTATTCATGCAATAG
>NW_023195687.1:0-230 GCF_002007445.2 Ailuropoda melanoleuca
CTGTTGGTGCTGCTCAACCCTGCAGCATCCCGGGGCTGTGCGCCCCACACCCCGGTGTCCCAGCCCTCACTGCCAGGGCCGGCATGTCTCTGTCCTTTGTGTTTCCAACCCCGCCAGCTGCCAGCCGCCCTGCGTGGGCTCCCGGAGCTCCCTGTCTCAGTCTGGTGTCTCACGGGTGCTGACCGCGAGTCCGCCTGCTCCCCCGTGCAGGTGGCCCTCCAGCCGTCAGC
>NW_023195687.1:559-739 GCF_002007445.2 Ailuropoda melanoleuca
CCTACTCCTCCGCCATCTTAACCTCCTCCAGAAAGTGAGAATTTAAATTTGAGTTAATCATTATAAATATTTCAGAAGAATTCAGAATTTTTTTTTTAAGTTTTTATTCATTTATTCGACAGAGATAGAGACAGCCAGCGAGAGAGGGGACACAAGCAGGGGGAGTGGGAGAGGAAGAAG
>NW_023195688.1:0-789 GCF_002007445.2 Ailuropoda melanoleuca
TTAAACTATCTTTGGAACTTTTTTGTAGTCTCTAAAATTATTCCAAAATAAAAAAGTATATTCAAAATATTTGAAGAAAACATTCTTGTGAAAACGAAGTTTGTTGAGCCTCTGGATCCTAAGATACAAAATTCTTGTGGCTGCTCTGTACTTTTAAAAGTATTTGTTGGATTTCATTGCTATGCATCCTCTTTGTACACAGATAACATTAAGAATTGAAGTAGGTATTACTGGATAAGAGATGATGTTGATTGAAAGTGGTGAAAAATGGTTCACTTCTGGATATATTTTGAAGATAAAATCGCAGGTCTGTGGAAGTAGTAGAAGGTATGGAAGAAACTGCTGATTCAAGGGTTTCTCCATGGTTTTGAGCCTGAGAACCTGGAAGAATGGTATGACCATTAATTGAGATGAGAAAGAGTTCAAGAGGAGCAGTTTTCTGAGGAGGAAACAGGGATCATGATGTAGATTTGGACATATTATCTTAGTATATTAGGCTTAAGATACCTATTTAAGCAATATATTGAACACTTTAAATATACATTTTACAGGAGAAATCCAAGCTAGGGATATAAACTTGGGAGTCATTAANTATTTTACAGGAGAAATCCAAGCTAGGGATATAAACTTGGGAGTCATTAACATATAGATAAGAACAAATGATAACAGCGAGGAAGTGAGTAAGGAAAGAAAAGACAAGTGGTCCCTGAGTTCCTCCGACATTAAGAGATAAGGTAGATGAGGGGATCTAGAAGGGATCGATGAGACAAGAAAAACAAGGTAACAGTT
>NW_023195689.1:0-1392 GCF_002007445.2 Ailuropoda melanoleuca
CGTGACCACCAGTAGATAACAGAGGCTAGGAAGAGGGGAGCCCTACGCTGAGCGCTGCGGAGTCCATGGAAATGGAAGTTGACTTATGGTTGTCCATGGAAATGGAAGTTGACTTATGGTTGACTTATGGTTTTCCTGCATGACTGGCTGGAGTAGTAATGCTGCTATTGACTAACCAGTTGCATCTTTTTTTCTTTTTCCNGGGAGAAGCCTGAAGCGGGGCTCCATCTCAGAAGGCCGGGACCATGCCCTGAGCTGAAGGCAGACACTTAACAGTCGACTGAGCCACCCAGGCACCCCAAGAGACTGCGTTTAATAAAGTAAACCTGGAGCATGGCTGGAGGCTTTTTGAGGGAGGTTCTTTCCAGGGCATTTCATCTGGAAGTAAGGTGAAGCTGGGAATGAAAATGGGAGACCAGTAAGTACCGGGCCATTATATTACTTTTGCTTGTAGGTGGAATCCTCTTAGGCTTCTCTGATCCTTTTTTAGTGAAAGCAAAGGATTAAACACGGGAGGTAAGAATAAGCATATGTCTAGGTCACTTGAATAGGTTTCAGAGCTGGTTCATTTCCTTGGAGTCTGACTCAGGTTGAGATTTAGTTTCCTCAAAAGCAATCCTTTCCCGGCTTCCAGAACCAGAGGACAGTAGTGCTCTTAGCATTGAGATCATCACCATCAGGCCCAAGGCTGACCACATACTTGGAACTTACTAACGTGAATAAATGAAGTTCTGCCAGTGGTGCCCTTGCATGGGACTGACAGGCCTGATTCATGACACGGGTATGGAGGTGGTTGGGGGAGAAAAAGTGGGGAAAGAGACCCCGTGAAAGCAAGAAGAAGGCACAAACTGGTGAAGAGAAAATGAGGGCCAGTAATGATTTTTGTAGTTTGAAGTCTGTGCCAGAGTTCCTTTCTCTTGCTGTGTAGCCCACCAACATCCCCCCCTAAGACTTTCCTTTTGAAATCACGTTCCCCTGCCTGGGCACTGCTAAAAAAAAAATGATAAATGTACAGCCGGGAAGTGATGACAGCAAAGACCTGAAGTTTATTCTGAGATACCACACAACTGCCGTAGCGGGCTGAATGTTTTCCTGCATGACTGGCTGGAGTAGTAATGCTGCTATTGACTAACCAGTTGCATCTTTTTTTCTTTTTCCATTTATATTAGTTATAACTGAATAATTCCCTTAGTTCTGGCTGCCTTTTAGAAAGTTGCTTGATCTTAGTGTGTGTATTTATTCCACACCCTATTCACCATCATATTCTATCAGGATTCCCTCAGTGCTTCATAATCTCTTGAGATCAAGACGTGCATGAATAAGCAACATCCAGAAATGGCGAGGATGCAGGGGCTCTGGTTGAGGACGTACAGAGTGGATCTGGGCAACAGG
>NW_023195690.1:0-947 GCF_002007445.2 Ailuropoda melanoleuca
CTATTCAGTTTTAAATTATTGTAATTTTCCACCTGTGACTCTGCTCTCATTTTTATTTTCTCATTTTGCAGTTTGAGACATTATCAATTCTACCTTTCTCGACATTTTGACCCTCTGAACTTGCTTTCGTGTATTTAGTGTAGGTGCACATCCATTATTAGGCACTAATGCAGGTGGGTAAGCTACCACGGATGGTGGAAGGTAAGCCTTTCAAGAAAGAAAATCACCGTAGCTGCAAAGTCAATAGTTTCACTCTACGGCACCTGAGTCCCATCGTCTCTGTGAATTTATTAATAAACACAGATAATAAGCACAACTGGCATCCTTGAGCATGAACTATGCACCATGCATGGTGTTAAGGCACTTTCTGTCTCGGCTCATTGAACCCTCCCAGCAGCCCGATGAGGGGCACATAACCCAGCCCCAGAGTGTTAGGGAGAGGGAAGCTTTCCTCCTTTGGAATGCCATTTCTGAACTTCTCTACCAGCATCAGGGACCATAAATGCCACATTTGAGTCTTCACCCCCACCCACACACAAAAGTGACTTAATTAAGAAAATATGAGCATAATGAAAAGCACACAAATTACCAAGAAAGTTTCCCTTCGGAGCAGGGAGGTTAAGATGGCGGAGGAGTAGGGGACCCCTTTTTTGGCCGGTCCCCTGAGTTGAGCTGGATAGCTACCAACCAGCAGGAATATCCACGGAATCAGCCTGAGACGCAGGAAGATACATCTGGATCTCTACAAATGAACATCTCCAGCGCTGAGTATCGAGGTACGAAGCGGGGAGCCGTGAAACCGCGCACAGATATCGGAAGCTAAACAGAAGGGGGAGGGAGCCGCCGTGTCAGGGCGCCGGGAAGCGGTAGCCACCTGCAAGGGGGAGCGGACAGACCGCGGACCCGCACGCTTGAGACAGCAGGCTGAGAAGGGAGCTCCGGGAGCG
>NW_023195690.1:1029-1183 GCF_002007445.2 Ailuropoda melanoleuca
CAGACTTAGAACGTGAGCTCCAGGAGCGCGCGCGCAGGGCGGCTGGCGGACCACCTGCACCAGGGAGCGGGCGGACCACGGACCCGCACTCTGGAAACGGCAGGCTGACTCCGTGAGCCGGGAGCGTGCACCACCAAGCATCTCACGGAGCTCC
>NW_023195691.1:0-595 GCF_002007445.2 Ailuropoda melanoleuca
TTCTCCACCGCTTTCTGATGTCTGGACTATAGTGGAGGCTAGTTCCCCCTCCCCAAATTATGTTATGTTTATCTAATATGGGCTGAGTGCTTGCTCTCTGCCATCATCTCATTTAATCCCCATAACTCCGTAAGGTCCATAACTGTTATTAACCTTAATTTACAGATCAAGGGTCAAGACAAAGAAAGGTTATGTAACTCGCCCACAGTCATGCAGCAGGTGTCAGAAGCAGGATTACCTAACCCATGCAGCCTGACTCTAAAGCCTGCATGCTCAGTCACTATGCTGTGCAGCCGTCCCCAGGGGCAAGAGGTGTTGTCAGCCAAGGGTGGTGGTGTCCGCCTGATGCTGTCCTGAAGGAGGTGCTGGGAGGTGCTGGCATTTGGACTCATCACCATGTCTTGTCTCCTGTCCGGAGCATGAACCTCCCACCCTGGTCACTGATNTGGTCACTGATTACATGTGCTGAGTATAACACACAAAGAAGAGCCCAGGCTTACGACATCGCTACTCTGCCAATATCATAGTCCTCCAAAACACCTGCTTGACTAGCCTCTCAGTGGGGATGCTTGCGATAAGGAGATTAGTCTCAGCC
>NW_023195692.1:0-601 GCF_002007445.2 Ailuropoda melanoleuca
GAGGAGGGGAGGACAGGGGGCCGAGGAGGGCAGGGGGCCCGGAGGAGGGTAGGACAAGGGGCCGAGGAGGGCAGGGGGCCGGGGAGGAGGGGAGGGCAGGGGATCCGGCAGGAGGAGAGGATCGATCCAACCTGAGCACCATGAATCCAACGAAAGTGACAACCAACACAGTAAAAAGTTTCCAAATATGAACAGCACACATCCCCATCATGTGAATTAGGGCTCATTAGCGGTGAACAACCCCGGGAAGCCTGAGGAGGCAGCCTGGGTGGAGGACGTCTCCCGGAACCTTCTGTCTGCCCCTGGCCGCTCAAGCCTGCGCCCATCTGCTGGGACCCCAGGGCCGCCTGGCCCGCACACATGCCCCGCACCCCCCTCTCACGGGGCCGTACTGCTCTGGCGGCTTGGTGTCTGTGGGCGCGGGGGTCTAAGGCGCGAGGCGCCGCACAGCATGAAATCCACGCACGGTCTGCAGCGCGGCGGTGATGGATTGAGGAGCCGCGAGCTGCTGGCGGCCGCCAGTCCTGGGTCACAGCGGGCGGGTAACCCGAGCCCCTCGCCACACTCGCATCACCAGGTGAGGCAGGATCCATTCGCGGGG
>NW_023195692.1:7392-10196 GCF_002007445.2 Ailuropoda melanoleuca
AAAAAATTTGAATAAAAGGCTAGACAAACAGACCAATGCACAGAGTAGAGAACCCAGGAACAGACCCAGCATATGTGGGTAAACAACATACGACATGAGACAAAGTGGCCCTTTCCAGGAGGTGGCATGGATGATCTTTGCCATCAATGGTGCTGGGTCAGTTGGATAGCCAACTGAAGAAAACCCAGCTTGACCCCTACCTCACACCATACATGGAAATCAATTCTACCTTCTAGAAGATAATATAGAAGAATATCTGGAATATTTTCATGATAGAAAGAGCACTAACCATAAAGGAATCGATGGACAAATGGAATTATATTAGAACAAAGGACTCCTGTTCACCGAATGTCACCACTAAGAGAGTGGAAAGGCAAGCACTAAGCAGGAGGAGATGTTTCTGGAGATACGACTTACAAAGGGGCTCCCAGGAAAACGGGCAAGAGACTTGAACAAGTACTTCACAAAGTGCCTCATTAGTTGTCAGAGAAATGCAAGCGGAGATACCGCTGTAACCAGTAGGATGACTGAAACCGGTAGATTGGTGACTCCAAGGGCTGGTAAAGGTAGAGGACCACGGGGACATTCACACTTTGGAAAACCATTTCGCAGAATGTCCTAAAGGTGAGCACATTCCCGGCCCGGGGCCCCGCGGCCCCACCCAGACATCCATGATGGACATACTCGCACCTTTGCACCCCGGCGCACACACTGGAGAGCGCGCGCGGCACCATTGTCCTAACAGCTCCAAACGGGAAGCAGCCCGAATGTGTTTCAGCAGGAGTACGGCCAAATAAAACTGGTGAATTCATACAGGGGGATACATACACTCAATGAAGCTCCCAGAAATAACGTAGTGTGAAAGGACCCAGGCCCCAAATTGGGTGTCAACTGTATTATCCCATTCCTATAGAGTTTAGGAACAGGCAGGATCATGGCAGTAATTATCTTTGGGGGGTGGGAAGGGGGAGTCCCCGGGGAAGGAGGGGGCCTTCGGGGGTCTGTGATATTCTACTTTGTGATCTCAGTGATAAGTGCATGGATCGTCCACTTGGTGACTAAGGAGATGCGCTCCTTTTTGAATGCATTACTTAACCCGATGTAGTGGCGGGTCTACGAAGCACCTCAATCTAGAAATAATGACCAGGCCAGGTGATAGTTTACGATGTATGTGCACCTGGCACGTGCCACTGACATGCCCGTGAATCTGTGGCAGAAATGGCTGGGTGGGGGCCTGCGTCTGTGATTGAGAAATTGTCAAAGAGAGGGTGTGTGGGAAGGAATGAACTGTTTTCCCGTTCACGTTCCCAGACCCTCTGAATTCTCCCCAGATTTGGAACCCCGGGTCTTGCCAACACACACGTTCTTGTGAGAGGCATACGGAGCCCTGAGCAGTTACGGCTTTGCCCTGCATGGTCGGGACCGGGACCAGGGCCTGGCCTGCAGGTTTTCTGGCTTCTCCAGCTCAGCAAGACCCAGGTGTTTTCCCCCCAGGGATGACTCGGGCGACCCCTGTCTGTTCCTCAGCGCATCTTCACCTGCCCTGGGCCGGGGAAGGTCAGCGCGGCAGGGACGTGCCCCGGGTGCCCCACATGCCCGCCTCCCAGCCTCCCCGCTGCCAGGCTTGCCGCCCCCTCCCGCCCTCCACCAGCCCTGTCCTCTAGGTTCTCTCACTCCTCCTGCTCCTTCGGGGAAATGAAGGTGTGAGGGCAGCTGTGGGTGACCTGGCGCCGTCCTTTCTTTCTTTGCCTCAATGCTTTTCCCAAAGCCGCCGCTATGGGGTGAGAAAAAGTGAGCCTGTGTTCTTCCCCCATGAACGAAACCCTGACAACATCCTGCTGCGTGGATGGACCTGGGAATGTGCCCCAAGGAGGAAGCCAGACACAAGAGGACCCGTGTGGTGTGACTGCCCCTGTGTAAGATGTCCAGGACAGGCAGACTCTGCAGACAGACCGCAGACCCACGGTGGCAGGGGACAGGGAAGCATGGAGGGACTGACTGCTCGCTGGATCAGGGCTCCCTGCCGGGGTGCTGAGAATGTTCTGGAGTGAGATTGGGTGGTGTCTGCATAACAGTGTGAAGCCACTGGGTTGTACACTTTAAAACGGTTCATTTTCTGTTAAGTGGATTTCACCTAAATCAAAAACAAACAAACCAAACAACACCTTAGTCCAGCTTCCCCCCCAACCCTGGGCTGCTGGGAGATGTGACTTGAACACCTCCAGTGACTACTGTTAAAGCCCACCGACCCCGGGCTGGCTGCCCGCGGTGGCCTCCCTGCTCGGGGCTGGATCCGGGGCCCTGTGGGGCTGGGACCGTTCTGTGTCCTTCCAGCCTTTGTCCCGAGGCCACGAGCCAGACTGAGACTGACGCAGGGCACCCACCCCCACCTTCCTGACCCTCAGTGCCTCCCGAGGCACTGCCGTGGTTCCAGCTCGGCCCCCTGCGCCCCGACTCCTTATGCCCCTGGTGGAGTGGGTATGGTTGCTGTGTGCACAGCCATTTGGAAAGGACTTGAGGGGCTGAGTGGCTGACACAGAGATAGATGGGGAGCGGGCCTCAGAGCCACGGGGACACGTGTCAGGGACTCTGGGGTGACACTTCATGCCGCCATCTTGGGTGGGCACCAAGCGCCAGTTTGCAGTTTCAGGCGTCCCGTGCGTGCGTGCGTGCGTCTAGGTGTCTGAGCTCCCTATCTGGGCTGCTCTCGCCAAGCTCCTGGGGGAGGAGCAGCCACAGTCAAGGGATGCGGGCATGTAGGAGTGGTGGGGCCCAGGCTGAGAGAGGGAGGGAGGGAGGGAGGG
>NW_023195693.1:0-627 GCF_002007445.2 Ailuropoda melanoleuca
TTAAAATACAGAGATCTGTCTTTGTGATCTGGCTGCAAACTTGCTGAATAACCAACAGATGTCTTTCGCCATCTTAATTTCCTTTTCTAATGAAGGAAAGTAACACTTATGTCTGTCCATTCTCCCAGTGGTATCAAAGGATTAAGGATATTGTGAACATTATTAAAAGAGAGGTTACATTTTATTACATAAAAATCTCATGAATATAATTATTCACATTACGGCAATAGCTGAATTTTATTACAAGTACATACAATGGGCAGTTTTTGTTACTCATTTAGTCAGTTCCATTTTGTCATCACCACAATGATTTTCAGTTTGAAAAGTCAGATTCTCAGAAACATAAATATCAAAGTTGATTGAAATTCTCAGAAACATATATATCAAAGTGATTCAAACTAGCTATACTCATGGCCCTGACAGAACTTTGAGGAGAATTAGAAACTAGGCAGGTTTTTTTTTTTTAAATATTCTATTTATTTGACANTTAAATATTCTATTTATTTGACAGAGAGAGAGATAGCCAGCAAAAGAAGGAACAAAAGCAGGAGGAGTCGGAGAGGAAGAAGCAGGCTCCCAGCAGAGGAGCCTGATGCGGGGCTCGATCCCAGAACACTGGGATCATGC
>NW_023195694.1:0-253 GCF_002007445.2 Ailuropoda melanoleuca
TCGCTTTACTGTCTAACACTAGCACTAGATATTCTCACGGATGTAACTGGTCAAAATAGAGAAATTAGACAGATAAACACTGAAAAGAGAGCACTAAAAATATCAATATTTGCAGATGATATGATTTAAACCCAGCAATTCCACAAGACTTAAGTGAAAAGATTCTCCAGACAACAAAATAATTCAGTTAGGTGGTGGGGTGTGAAATTAAAATACAGAAATCAATAGCCTTCATCTATTCACAAAATGACCA
>NW_023195694.1:288-563 GCF_002007445.2 Ailuropoda melanoleuca
GAAGGCCTTATTTATATTTTCAACAGAAATAAAATTAAAAGCTTAGAAAAAACACAAACGAGAAAAATCTACCTTAGAAAAAAATTTAAACATTCTTAATCACAAACATAAAATGAAATAGATGGAAATATATGCCGTGGAAAGACTCAACTTCATAAGGGCGTCATGGACAGGCTATATGGGAAAACAGATAGGTATAAGCAACCAAGAAAACTTTGGAAAGAAGAGTGACAAGGGTGACAAGTGTATTAAGATTAAGCCTATTAAAAAAACAA
>NW_023195695.1:0-1829 GCF_002007445.2 Ailuropoda melanoleuca
AAAATTGGCAAGATAATGAACAAGTTCATTACTTTAAATATATTTCATCTATTGGGTCCACTGCAATACCTCGAGGAGCAAGTGTATAGAGTGTTGCACCCCAGTCAAACCTGGAACCGTGAATACTATAAAAGGAGGCGGCTTCCCTTGTTAGGCGACTCAAAAGAGCTACTACTGTCACTCTTTCCTAAGCATTTACTATGTGCTAGGAGCTGTGCTAACTACTTTATACCTCTGAGCTCACGTAAACCTCACAGAAGCTGTGCGAAGCAGGTATTATTAAACTGATTTTACTTGTAGTTGACGTCAGGCAATGACTGGGGCCACACAGCTGATCAGTAGCAGAGCTGGGATTTGAACCCAGGTCTGTAGAACACCAAACCCTGCCCTCACCCTGCACTATCAGCTGACCCCCCCCCCCGCCAACCAGCTACCAGATGCTAACAGCACCTGGAATGATACATTATCTTAGGGGTTATGAAGACAACAGAGTAGCTGAGAGTGAGAATTCTGTGTGTGTGTGTGTGTGTGTGCATGTGTGTGTGGGTGTAACATAATTAAATGGCACATAATATCATTGTTCTGTTAAATGAATCATAGTGGGAGGCACCTAGGTGGCTCAGTCACATAAGCAATTGACTCCTGATTTACGCTCAGGTCATGATCTCAGGGTTGTGAGATCGAGCCCTGTGTAGGGCTGCGAGCACAGCAGGGAGTCTGCTTGAGATTCTCTCTTTTTCCCTTCTTCTGCCCCTCCCCCCACAAAGAATCATAGTGGGACTAGGATAGAAACTTGGTAGTTTCAATTAGGAAGATCGGTAGGAGAAGAAAGGGATAAAGAAAGGGGGGGTAATCAGAGGGTGGAGTGAAGCATGAGAGACTATGGACTATGAGAAACAAACTGAGGGCTTCAGAGGGGAGGGGGGTGGGGGAATGGGATAGGCTGGTGATGGGTAGTAAGGAGGGCACGTATTGCATGGTGCACTGGGTGTTATACGCAACTAATGAATCATGGAACTTTACATCAAAAACCAGGGATGTACTGTATGGTGACTAACATAATAAAAAAAAATTTAAAAAAATAAAGAAACTTGGTAGTTCCTCCCACTGTTCCCAACTTAAAGAAAGCTTCCATTTCTTGTTCAGTTTCTCTTCTCCCAAGGTTACCTAGCTTTCCTAACCCACTTCTGTGTGGACCACCAACCTTTATATCCCAGCTGTGCCTCACTGTTGCCCTGTATAAGCCATGCTGAGCTCGCAGAGTTTTCAGGATTAAGAGAATGAATGCTTTTAAACATTGGAAAGAGTACCTGGCGTGTCCTTGGTATTTCAAAAATGTTATCTATTAGCATTGGGCCATTTCCTTGAATGGGGATCATACTCCCATTTGAAGAATTCATTTTAGTCCTTATTGATGGACTTCCTCAAAAATACAGACATTATCATGATATTGCTTCTCTCCAACCTATCTGTGAAATGCTCCTACCTGATTGGCTTGTTAACTGGCCAGAAAAGGCTCCCTCTCTGTCCACCGTGCCCCCCCCACCCCATAGCTCCTCGGAATCCTCTGAAGGGGATAAGAACGTGTGTTCTACGCCCTTTGTCACGATGAGATGCAGGAAGAGGTTTTTGGGTGTTCTGACGGTAACAAGAAGCACCTCCTGTTTGTGGTCAAAACTACAAATGGATTNATGATGGCCATGAAATCTGTGTGTCTAAAATCCCCTGGAATGTGGCAACTCAGGAATGCTTCTGTTTAATGTCAAGCTTTTAAATAGGCTTTGGAAAAATATATAAAGATACCAATCCCAAAGTGATTGGCCTCACTC
>NW_023195696.1:0-1463 GCF_002007445.2 Ailuropoda melanoleuca
ACTTTACATCGGAATCTGAGGATGTACTGTATGGTGATTAACATAATATAATAAAATAAAATTAAAAAAAATAAAAAAATAAAAATAAAAATTTTTCTCATTATCTACCTGAGAACCACAACCTAGAAATTAAGAGCATAGATTCTAAAGCCAGAAAACTTGGCTTCTAATTTTGGCTCTAGAATTAATTAACTATGTAAAGATTTGTGAACCTCTCTATGGCTAGGTATCCTTTTTTTTTATTGTGACAAATATGCATAACATTTATGTGACCATTTTAAAGTATACAGTTCAGTGACATTAAGTATATTCACAGTGTTGTATAGCCATCGCCACCATCCCTTTCCAGAACTTTCTTATCATCCCAAACTGAAACTCTATACCCATGAAACAGTAACTCCCCATTCTCGATTCCCACCAGCCCCCGGCAACCACCATTCTACTTTATGTCTGTATGAATTTGACTACTCCGAGTGTACGATTTAAGTGGAATTGTATAGTATTTGTACTTTTGTGACTGGCTTATTTTACTTAACATAATGTCTTTATGACTCATCCGTGTTGTAGCCTGTGTCAGGATTGCTTTCCTTTTGAAAGCTGAGTAATATTCCATTGTATACATACACCACATTTTGCTTATCCATTCATCCATCAATGGACACTTGGGCTGCTTTCATTTTTTGGTCTTTGCCAATAATGCTGCTATGAACATGTTCAAGATTCTGCTTTCAGTTCTTTAGTGTGCATGCATAGAAGTAAAATTGTTGGATTACATAATAATTCCGCTTTCATTTTTTTGTGTGTGTGTGTGGAAGTGCCACATTATTTTCCACATGCCTGCACCATTTTGCATTCCAACCAGCACTGCACAGGGTTCTAATTTCTCCACATCCTCAACGACATCTAGTATTTCTACTTTTTTTATGGTAGCCAACTTAATAAGTGTGAAGTGACAGTTCACTGTGGTGTTGACTTGCATGTCTGTAATGATTAGTGATGTTGTTTTCATGTGCACTCTGTCCATTCATATGTCTTCTTTAGAGAAATGTCTACCTAAGTCCTTTGCCCATTTATTAATTAGGTTCTTTTTTTTTTTGGTTGTTGTTGAGATGTAGTGGTTTATATATTCTGAATACTAATCACTGATATCTTACTAGATATATGATACGCAAACATTTTCTCCCAGTTATACTTCTCGTGAAGATTCTGTCAGTTCTCACTTCAGTAGTTTATTTCCATGGCTCTTGTAACAAATTACCACAAACTTGGTGGCTTAAATAACAGAAATTTATTTTCTCACAGTTCTGGAGTCTAGTCTGAAATCAATCACTTATTCAAAATCAAGGTACCGGCAGAGCCATGCTCCCTCCAGAGGCTTTAGGGGAGAATCTCTTCCTTGCCTCTTCTAGTTTGGGCGGCTGCTGGCATTCCTTTCTCTCTGCTTTCGTGGTCATGTGGTCTCC
>NW_023195697.1:0-604 GCF_002007445.2 Ailuropoda melanoleuca
TTTGACAGTTTCTCAGGGGGAAAGGAGGGAAGCTGTTGGATTAGAAAGGATAGAAATCCGTCATCTCGGTGCGGCCTCAGCCTTTGGGCCGGACTCTGCCACACGGTGCAGTTGGAGTGGATCGGCCGAGGGGAGCCTGCGCTGACCTGTGCGCTCAGGGGGGTGAGGGCTGACACCAGCTCGTGCTGCTGCTGCGGGCACCAGCTGGTGCCTCTATCGTNCTATCGTCAAGGACCCCGGGGTCCAGAACAACAGTGGTGCAGACACCTGGCCTTGGCTGGGCTCATCTGAGCTGGGAATGAATTCATGCCATCCACATGGCAATGAGGACGCACGCTTGTCCCCCACCACAGTGGGATATGCCGCCTGCGGTCCTGTGGGACCACACCGGCCACGCACAGCACAGCAGCAGCCCCAGAGTCATCGATCCCCTAGGCAGCCACCGGTGACAAGAGGAGAAGCTGGAGGGGAAGACCAGGGGGGCAGCTTCTGGGTGGCGAGCTCGCAAAACCTTGCAAACATAGCTGGGAAACGCTCTGAAGTGAGCTAACGTCTACCAAGTGGGCGGGGGACGTTGCATGCTACAAGCACTGGGGTGTAAACG
>NW_023195698.1:0-563 GCF_002007445.2 Ailuropoda melanoleuca
TTGAAATTGTACACTTTGGTTTCAAATTTGTGGTGCATTCAAATAGTTACTTAGCTCTAGAATAGTGTCACATTTACCAAAGTACAGTTTAATAACCATACATAATCTGAAAGGAACTTCATTTTTCAATTTTATCTGTGGAAGAATATTAATCCCCTGCAGCACTTCTCATATTCACTCCTTAGTTCTCTTGCATTTCATACTGCCTAGGGCTTCTCCTTCATCACTTACTGCTATTACTAGACCCATCTGCCCTTACCTTCTCTGTTCCTCTTCTTTTCTTTAATACTTATTTTGTGGCTCATCCTAAGACTTGGTACTTCCCTTTATTCATCCTCCAGATCCAGCCAATGCTTATCCATTCTCAAATCCTACAAGATAAGATAATCTTTTGTTCTGAGGGCAAAGGGTGGGACAAGAGTTGATCTGGCNGGACAAGAGTTGATCTGGCAATTATAGAATTCTCTTGAGTCAGGCGGTGGGGAGGAGAATATTTACGGCCAGGTTTGCATGAGTAAGTGTTAGCCCGCTGCATAGCAGTTGCTGCAGTGGTAGAGCAATAT
>NW_023195699.1:0-586 GCF_002007445.2 Ailuropoda melanoleuca
TTGAACATGGTCACGAAGAATCTCTCCACCCTGCTGCCTCCCATAGGTCTGAGTGGATGAAGACTGATGGCGCCAAGCCAGCAGTGAACTGGTGGGCAGCTTCGGGGGCCCGCCCACGGCCTACATACCAGTGACCTTGCAGTCCCACTGAAGGTCTCCTTGTGCCAGGCACTGGACATCCCTGGGGCAGGGCCTGGATCTGTTTGTGACCTGGTAGAACCCAAGCTGAAAGTATTTCTTCCTGTCACTCTCTCTGGGATCTGTCTCCCTCTGGAAATTTGCCTGGCCCAGGAGTGAGCCTTGCATGTCAGGGGCCTGTGAGAAAGAAAGAAAGCTCTTTTGCTTATCGACTGCGTGCCTCCAGATAGGNGCTCTTTTGCTTATCGACTGCGTGCCTCCAGATAGGTAACTTAGACTCTCTGAGCCAAAGTTTCAAAAATTGCCTAAATAGAGAAAAAGTGGGGGTGGTCTTAATGAACCAGGGCCCAGGAGGGGCTGTGGGCCCCGGGGGTGCTGTGTCTTCTGTACCGCCCACTGGGCCCCCATAGGGAGGGGGCCATCAGAGTCCCTACCTGTGAGGCTGACA
>NW_023195700.1:0-957 GCF_002007445.2 Ailuropoda melanoleuca
TTGGTGGAGTCTTCCAGGTTTTCTATATATGGTATCATGTTATCTACAAATAGTGAAAGTTTTACATTTTACCAATTTGGATGCCTTTTATTTCTTTTTGTTGTCTGATTGCTGTGACTTGGACTTCCAGTACTATGTTGAATAAAAGTGGTGAGAGTGGACATCCTTTTCTTGTTCTTGATCTTAGAGAAAAAGCTCTCAGTTTTTCATCTTTAAGTATGTTAGCTGTGGGGTTTTCATATATGGTCTTTATTATTGTTGAGGTGTATTCCCTCCAAATCTACTTTGTTGAGGGTTTGTACTTTGTCAAACGCTTTTTCTGCATCTATTGAGATAATCATATGGTTTTTATTGTTTTTCTTGGTACTGCGATGTATCACATTGATTGATTTGTGCATATTGATCCACCCTTGCATCCCTTGAATAAATCCCATTTTATCATGGTGAATAGTTTTTAATGTATTGTTGGATTCAGCTTGCCAATATTTTGTTGAGGATTTTTGCATTTATGTTCATCTGAAATAATAGCACATAGTTTGCGGGGTTTTTTTGTAGTGTCTTTATCTGGTTTTGGTATCAGAGTAATACTGTCTTCATAGAATGAATTTGGAACCTTTCCTTCCTTTTCTATTTTTTGGAATAGTGAGAAGAATGAGTATTAACTCATTTTTAACTGTTTAATAGAATTCACCTGTGATGCCTTCTGGTCCTAGACTTTTGTGGGAAGTTTTTTGGTAACTGGTTCAATTTCATTGCTTGTAATCAGTCTGTCCAAATTTTCTATTTCTTTCTGGTTCAGTTTTGGAAGGGTAGATGTTTCTATGAATTTATCAATTTCTTCTAGGTGTTTCAATTTGTTGGCACATAATTTTTCATAATATTGTCTTATACTTCTTTGTATATCTTTAGTGGCAGTTGTTATTTCTCCTTCATTTCTCATTTTATTTATATGAGGCA
>NW_023195701.1:0-791 GCF_002007445.2 Ailuropoda melanoleuca
GGACACTGTGAATGATCATTGTATAGAGTCTCAAATACACTGTCCTCCTTTAAAGGACAGTGGGTGTGACTAACAGTTAACTCCAGTAGTTCTCAGCACAGGATGAAGTCTGGGGTCACCATTCTATGGCAATCTATACATTTGGCAATTTTTAATTTTATTTCTTATTTAAATTCACCTAGCCACCATACAGCACATCATTAGATTCAAATATAGAGTTCAATAATTCATCAGTTGCATATAACACCCAGTGCTCATCACATCACATGCCTTTCTTAAGGGCCATCACCCAATCATCCCATCCCCCCACCCATCTCCCCTCCAGCAATCCTCAGTTTGCTTCATAGAGTTAAGAGTCNTTTCATAGAGTTAAGAGTCTCTCATGGTTTGTCTCCCTTTCTGATTTCTTTCCATTTTCCCTCCCTTCCCCTATGATTCTCTGCGCTATTTCTTATATTCCACCTATGAGTGAAACCATATAATTATCTTTCTCTGCTTGACTTATTTTGTCCAGCATAATACCCTCCAGTTCCAACCACATCGATGTAAATGGTAAGTATTCATCCTTTCTGACGGCTGAGTAATAGTCCATTTTATATATATACATACCACATCTTCTCTATCCATTCATCTGTCATTGGACGTCTCAGCTCTTTCCATAGTTTGACTATTGTGGACATTGCTGCTATAAACATTGGGGTGCAGGTACCCCTTCAGATCATCACATTTGTATCTTTAGGGTAAATACCTAGTAGTGCAATTGCTGGGTCATAGGGTAGCTCTATTTTTAA
>NW_023195702.1:0-576 GCF_002007445.2 Ailuropoda melanoleuca
TGGAGCCAAGGATCCATGAATTTTGAAGGACTACTCTGCTGTGGTTACAGAAACTAATGAAATTCCCATTTTTCTTGGTTGGAAAAGGAAGAAAGCCAGAAGGGTATGAGAGAAATGATCTTAAGAAATAGTACTTAGAAAATGATACTTGAGAAATAGAAATACACAAGTTGTCTTGATGAGGTTTTTCCAGACAGGTCTCCAGAAGACTAAGAAGCAAGGTGATGTGTTTTTGTTTTCTCTTTGTGGAAATAGGATGTAAATCAGGGATAGGGTAGCCATAGTGATTCACTGCTCTGGGTTGTCTTTCTGGTTATGGGCCACCAGGCATCATGATGATTTTTCTCACCCCATACTGACAAGCTAATAGTGAAATGGAAGAACATTCTTAACACTTAGCACATAGACCCTTGNCATAGACCCTTGATATTCCTGTTTTTTGTGCAGCAAAGTAGGAAAGGGGGTTTTATAGCATCGATTTCCTCTAACTCAAGCTGGCTAGAGACCTGGTATGTAATCAAAATATTCAATTCTACCACATCTTTGTTTCCTCTCTGCATTTTATGAAGTATTTTT
>NW_023195703.1:0-1334 GCF_002007445.2 Ailuropoda melanoleuca
AATGAGGAGACAGAGGAATATATTTCAAGCCAAAGAACAAGGCAAATCCCCAGAAAAAGACCTTAAGGAAACATAGATAAGCAACCTACCTGTTAAAAAGTTCAAAGTAATGGTCATAAAGATGCTCACTGATGTCAAGAGAAGAATGAATGAAAATGTTGAGAACTTCAACAAAGAAATAAAAAATATAAGAAAATATGAAACAGAAGTTATAACTGAAGTGAAAAATAACTAGAGGAGTTTAACAGCAGAATGGATGAATTAAAAGTACAAATCAGTGAGCTGGAAGACAAAGCAATGTAAAACATCTAGACAGAAAAGCAAAATTTTTAAAAAAGTTAAAAGAAGTAGGGATACCTTAAGGGATCTCAACATCAAATGGAATAATGTTCACATTATAGGGGACCCAGCAGGAAAAAAGAAAATGAAAGNGAGAAAGTGAAAGGGCCAGAAAACATTATTTGAAGAAATAATGGCTGAAAACTTCCCTAATCTGGGGAAGGAAACACACATACAGGTCCATGAATCCCAGAGAGTTTCAAATAAGATAAACACAAAAAGAAATACACCAAGAAATATTATCATTAGAATGGTAAAAGTTAAGGATAAAGAGAGAATCTTAAAGCAGCAAGAGAAAAGCAACATATTACATACAAGGAAAACACCATAAGGCTATCAGTTTTTAAGCAGAAACTTTATAAGCCGAAGTAAGTGGCATAACATATTCAAGGTGCCCAAAGGAAAAACTGTCAACCAAGAATTCTTTACCCACAAAGACTGTCATTCAAAATTGAAGGAGAAATTAAGAGTTGTCCAGATAAGCAAAAGCTAAAGGAGCTCATCACCACTAAAGCAGCCTCACAAGAAACATTAAAGGAACTACACTAAGCTAAAATGAAAAGGAACTAATCAACAACAAGAAAACATAAAAAGTAAAAATCTCACTGGAAAAGGTAAATAAAAAGTAAAGGTAGAGATAAACCACTTATAAAGCAAGTATGAAAGGTAAAGGAGAAAATAAATAAAATTAATTACAAATACAATAATTAGTTAAGGGATAAATAAAAAGAGGTAAAATCTGTCATCAAATACATGAAATGTACATGGGGTAAAAGTATAAAGCTTTTGAATATGTTAAAATTGTCATAAATAAACAAGACACTGTTATATACATAAGATATTATAAATGAAACTCATGGTAACCACAAAGAAAAAAAAGTATAGTAAATACACACAAAATGAGGCAAAAAAGTTCTAAACATAACTAAAGAAAACAAACCACAAGTGAAGAAACAGAGAGAAACTACAAAAACAGCCAGAAAACAATTAACAAA
>NW_023195703.1:7047-10961 GCF_002007445.2 Ailuropoda melanoleuca
CACCTATAAGAGATTCACTTCAAACCTAAAAACACTCAGACTAAAAGTGAAGGAAAAAAAGAGAGATATGCCATGCAAACTGAGATGAAAATAAACCTGGGATAGCAATACTTAGAAGAAAATAGAATTTAAGACAAGGACTGTAATAAAAGAAGGGCATTACATAATGATGAAGGGGTCAATCCAACGAAAGGATATAACATTTTCAAACATTTAAGCACTCAACATAGGAGCACCCAAATATTTAAAGCCAATATTAACAGAAATAAAGGGGGAAAAGACACCAAGCCAATAATAGTAAGGGACTTTAATACCCCACTTACATCCATGGATAGGTCATCCAGGAAGAAAATCAATAAGAAAAAATTGACTTTAAATGACACATTAGACCAATGAATTTAATACATATACACAGAACATTCCACCTAAAAACAGCAAAATACACATTCTTTTCAAGTATACATGGATCATTCCCCAGAACAGATCATATATTAGGCCACAAAACAGGTCTCGATAAATTTAAGAAGGTTAAAATTATATCAAGCATCTTTTCAAACCACAGTGGTTTGAAACTAGAGATCAATTACAAAGAAAAAAAAAACTGGGGAAAAAACACACAGAGACTAAACAGCATGCTATTAAACAACCAATGGGTCAATGAAGAAATTAAAGAGGAAATTAAAAAAAACCTTTAGACACATGAAAATGGAAACACAACATTCTCAAATTTTTGAGATGCAGCAAAGCAGTTCAATGAAGCAAGTTCATAGCGATACAGGCCTACCGTGAGAAACAAGGAGAATCTCAACTAAACGACCTAACTTTACATTTAAAGGGACTAGAAAAAGGATAACAAAGCCCAAAGTTAGTAGAAGGGAGGAAATAATAACGATAACAGTAGAAATAAGTGAAATAGAGACTAAAATAAAAATAGAAAAGATAAAGCTGAATCTTTGAAAAGATACAGAGAATTGACAAACCTTTAAACAGAAAAAAGAGAGAGAGCCAAAATCAATAAAATCATGAATGAAAGAGGAGAAATTACAGCTGGTACTACAGAAACACGAAGGATCATAAGAGAATAGTATGAATAGTTACACACCAACAAATTAGATAACCTAGAAAAAATGGGTAAATTCCTACAAACATACATATTCCAAGACTGAACCTTGAAGAAATAGAAAATCTGTGCCCTATTACTAGTAATGAAATTGAATCAATAATCAAAAAGCTCTAAACAAACAGAAGCCTAAGTGCAGATAGCTTCACAGGTGAATTTTACCTAACACTTAAAGAGTTAATACTCATACTTCTCAAATTATCCCAAAAAAATTGAAGAGGAAGGAAAACTTCCAAAATCATTTTACAAGGCCAGCATTACCCTGATACCAAAATCAGACAGAGACACTACAAAAAAAGAAAATCAGAGGCCAATATTTCCTGGTGAACACAAATGCAGAAATCCTCAGCCAAATTTAGCAGATTCAATTCAACAATCTATTAAAATGATCATACATCAAGGTGCCTGGATGACTCAGTCCATTGAGCATCTGACTCTTGATTTCAGCTCAGGTCATGATCTCTGGGTTGTGAGATCAAGCACTGTGTTGGGCTCAGTGATGGGTGTGGAGCCTGCTTAAGTCTCTCTCTCTCCCTCTGCCCCTCCCCCCTAAAAATAAATAAAAGTGAAATAAAATAAAATAATCATTAACCATGATCAAGTAGGATTCATTCCGGTAATGCTAGGATGGAATCCATTGATGGAATTCCATTTCCATTTCCGATAAAAACTTTCAACATAGTATAGACGGAATGAACCTCAACACAGTAAAGACTATATAATAAACCTACAGCTTACATCATATTCAATGGTGAAAAGATGAAAGCATTTCCTTTAAGATCAGAAAAAAGAAAACATTACCCACTCTCACCACTTTTATTCAACATAGTATTGGAAATCCTAGCCACAGCAATTAGGGAAGAGATAGAAATAAAAGTCATCCATGTTGGAAAGGCAGAAGTAAAACTATTAGGATAAATGAATTCAGTAGTTTCAGGATACAAAATTAATATAAAGAAATCTGCTTCATTTCTACACACTAGTAATGAACAATCAGTAAGAGCAATTCAGAAAAAAATCTCACAATTTCATCAAAAAGAATAAAATACCTAGGAATAAATTTAACCAAGGAGGTGAAAGACCTGTACACTGAAAACTAAAGACACTGGTGGAAGAAATTGAAGATGACACAAACTGAAAGATATATCATGCTCATGGATTGGAAGAATTAATATTATTTACATGTCTATACTACCCAAAGCAATCTACACATTCAATGCAATCCTTATCTAATTTTCATTGTCATTTTTTACAGAACCGGATAAATAATTCTAAAATTTGTGTAGAACCACAAAGACCCAAAATAGCCTATGATATCTTGAAAAAGAAGGACAAAGCTGGAGGTATCATAATCCCAGATTTCACACTAAACTACAAAGCTATAGTAATCAAAACAGTATGGTACTGGCACAAAAACATAAACATAGATAAATAGAACAGAATAGAGAGTCCAGAAATAAACCCACAATTAATCTATGACAAAAGAGGCAAGAACATACAATGGGGAAAAGACAGTCCCTTCAATAAATGATGTTGGGGAAACGGGTCAGCTATATGCNAGGCTATTTGCAAAAGAATAAAACAAAAATAAATAAATAAATAAATAAGTCAATATCAAACTAAAAAACCTTTGCACAACAAAGAAAACCATCAACAAAATGAAAAGACAAACTGCTGAATGGCAAAAGACACTTGCAAACAATATATGTGGTAAAGAGTTGATATTCAAAATATGCAAAAATTCCATACAACTCAATAACAAAACAACAATCCAATTTAAAAATGGGCAGAGGATCTGGATAGACAGTTTTCCAAAGAAGACATGCAGATGACCAACAGGCACATGAAATGATACTCAACATCACTCATCATCAGGAAAATGCAAATCACACCACCATGGCTGTTAAAATGGCTATTATCAAAAACACAGGAAATAACAAGTGTAGGCAAGGATGTGGAGAAAAGTGAAACCTCGTGCATTGTTAGCAGGAATGTTAATTTGTGTGGCCACTATGGAAAATAATGTGAAGATTCCTCAAAAAATTGAAAATAGAGCTATCATACAATCCAGCACTTATTAATACCACTTTTGGGTATTTATACAAAGAAAACAAAAACACTAATTTGAAAAGATATATGTACTTCTATGTTAATTGCAGCATTATTTACAAAAGACAAGATAAATGTCCATCAATAGATAAGAGGAAAAAGAAAATGTAATATACATGTAATATACATACATACATACATATATACATACATACATATTGCAACAACATGGATGGACCTAGGGGTAGTATGCTAAGTGAAATAAATCAGACAGAGAAAGACATACTACATGATTTCATTTTTATGTGGAATCTAAAAAACAAAGAAAATGAATAAACAAAAGAAAACAGAAACAGACAAGAGAACAAACGGGTGGTTGCCAAAGGTGGGAGGAGGAGAGAAGGGTAAGACAAAATAGGTGAAAGGGATTAAGAGGTACAAATTTTCAGTTTTAAAATAAATAAATCATGAGAATATAATATAGAGCATAGGGAATATACTCAATATTACAATAATTTTGTGTGGTAGTCATTTTGAAATGTATAAAAATATCAAATCACTATGTTGTACACTTGAAACTAATATAATATTGTATAACAATTAGAACAATTATTATTCTATTATCTATATCTATTATCTTTATCAATTNATAAAATAAATAAATCATGAGAATGTAATATAGAGCATAGGGAATATACTCAATATTACAATAATTTTGTGTGGTAGTCATTTTGAAATGTATAAA
>NW_023195704.1:0-586 GCF_002007445.2 Ailuropoda melanoleuca
TGGAGCCAAGGATCCATGAATTTTGAAGGACTACTCTGCTGTGGTTACAGAAACTAATGAAATTCCCATTTCTCTTGGTTGGAAAAGGAAGAAAGCCAGAAGGGTATGAGAGAAATGATCTTAAGAAACAGTACTTAGAAAATGATACTTGAGAAATAGAAATACACAAGTTGTCTTGATGAGGTTTTTCCAGACAGGTCTCCAGAAGACTAAGAAGCAAGGTGATGTGTTTTTGTTTTCTCTTTGTGGAAATAGGATGTAAATCAGGGATAGGGTAGCCATAGTGATTCACTGCTCTGGGTTGTCTTTCTGGTTATGGGCCACCAGGCATCATGATGATTTTTCTCACCCCATACTGACAAGCTAATAGTGAAATGGAAGAACATTCTTAACACTTAGCACATAGACCCTTGNACACTTAGCACATAGACCCTTGGTATTCCGGTTTTTTGTGCAGCAAAGTGGGAAAGGGGGTTTTATAGCATCGATTTCCTCTAACTCAAGCTGGCTGGAGCCCTGGTATGTAATCAAAATATTCAATTCTACCACATCTTTGTTTCCTCTCTGCATTTTATGAAGTATTTTT
>NW_023195705.1:0-1379 GCF_002007445.2 Ailuropoda melanoleuca
TCTGTAAAATACACAGCAGCACAATCTCCTCATAGTAGGTAGGTAGGGAAAGACTGGACAGGGACCCCAAAATGTGTATTGGGGTCCTTACACTAACCAGTAAGGCGATAATAAAGGGAGGCGATCAAGGACAAGGAAAGCATTCAGAAGAGTTAGTGGCCGGATGAGAGACACGATGAGCAGCCTGAAGGCTGTCGGGAAGCTGAGTTGGTGAAAGAAACCTGATGTATTTCAGATCATATTTGATCAAAGTAATTCCCAATCTATAAAGTGGAATATAGAACCAGACATTTGCATACTACACATCATACTCAACTCAGATGAGTGGCAGCCGTGTGGCTTCATGCGGTCTACGTGTATGGAAGCCAGAGGCAAGACACACCCTTGAAAGAGGGGTTAATGAACCCGATGCCCAGAGGGACCAGGCAGACAGGGCAAATGAATGACTCAAGGCAGTTGCAAGGTAGTGGCAAGGTCAATGATGTAATGAACAGCATGTGCAAACCCTGTGTGAAGGGCTTCTCTAGAACTCAGCCTCAGCCAATGGGGCTTCCTTGGGAAGTGGGCCAGTGTTGCAAGATCGCAGACATTTTTTCAAGATATTTATGGAATATTTATGTAAATTTATGTAAATTTATGGTATTTAAATGTTGAAACTAAACAAATTCTTAAAATCTGGCTGGGCCAAACTATGAATCTGAAAATCCCAGGTTACCTAAAGATCTCACTTTGCAACTCTGAAATAAAAGTTTGTCAGAATCTTAATGTACAGGGTAAAGCTTCAGAGAAGGGCTTCTGTGGCATTCAGGAGCCCATGTATAAATCAGAAAACTGAGCCACCATTCCAGGAATCAGAGTTGGAATATCACAAGAGTGAGCAAAAAATCTAGAGTTCTGGAGTTCTGTGGGCAAGCTAACACCCCAGTGTGCACCAGGTATGTCGGAAAGGTTGGTTTGCAATCTCTGCAGGAACTTCCCAGATATGATCTGAGGACAGAGGGCAGGGAGATATTGAAGAAAGATACAGGCCATGCTAGATGGGTAGGTGGCAGGTGTAATGAGCAAGGGAACTTACACGCAAAGCTTGTCTTGAGTAGCAGCAGGGTAAGTAGATCTTCTCACATCTCCCGCCAAATCTTAAAGTTTTTTAGAGGCTTTAATTGGGGTCAGTCACATATACCGTCCAGNGGTTTGCAATCTCTGCAGGAACTTCCCAGATATGATCTGAGGACAGAGGGCAGGGAGATATTGAAGAAAGATACAGGCCATGCTAGATGGGTAGGTGGCAGGTGTAATGAGCAAGGGAACTTACACGCAAAGCTTGTCTTGAGTAGCAGCAGGGTAAGTAGATCTTCTCACATCTCCCGCCAAATCTTAAA